>NC_080575.1:81971688-82274719 GCF_029962835.1 Magnolia sinica | reverse complement strand
CGAGCTCCCTTCTTCGTGAGTTCAGACAGCTCGACCCTCCGCGTTTCCACGGCGATCCAAATCCGACTACATCTGAGAGATGGCACTCCAATGTGGAGAAGATCTTTGATACTATGGCATGTACGATCGAGCAACGAGTCCGGTTGGCAGTATTTCTTCTCCAGGGTGAGGCCGAGCACTGGTGGACCTCCATTACTCATGTCGCAGGACCTGATTATGTCTAGACGTGGGAGGATTTTATCGACCGATTCGAGGAACAGTACTTCCCTGACCACATTCGACGTCAGAGAGCACTGGAGTTCGAGACTCTGGTGAAGGGGCCATGACTGTGGCGGAGTACGCAGCACGTTTTATGGCACTATCGAGGTTCGCACCATATTTGGTTGATGATGAGGGGCGGAAGGCCCGCCATTTTGATAATTCCTTATGTTACGGTCTTCGAGGCCATGTTATTGGACATGAGCTTTCGACTTTTCAGGCGGTAGTGTGGAGGGCTCAGATTTATGAGGCCGAGTGGGCCAGTACGCAGGTCAATCATGATCAGAAGAGGGGACGGAAGAGGCATGCTCCCTCTAGTAGTTCCCAGAAGCATCGAAAACCGCAGAGATACAGGAGCCACCCATCCGCTAGGGCATTAGCAACACCATCGACACCATCGACACCTTCAGCCTCACCACCTCAGAGATAGCTTTCTGATAGCTATTACGGATGTAGTGGGATGGGACATCGTAGGTGGGAGTATCCCCGACCGTAGCAGCAGCAGCCGAGAGGACCACAATAGCCTCCGCAGCAGCAGCGATAGCAGATTTCACCACCGAGGCCCCCTCAGCAGCAGCATCAACACCAGCCTCCGAGACCGCAAGAGCAGAGGCAGTAGTTTCGAGTGCCTCAGTGACATCAGCAGCAGCAGCATCCTTTGAGGGGACAAGCACCACCCCAGCCAGCTCAGGCTAGATTTTATGCGGCTCAGTAAGACCCGCAATCATTCGGAGGAGTCGTTGAGGGTATACTTCCAGTCTCTGCATGCATTGCCTGAGTATTATTTGATTCCGGTGCTTCGCACTCATTCATATCTGATGATTTCTACCAATCGACTAGTTTGACGACAGAGTCTGCTAGTGAGGGATTGACCGTATCGACGCCCTTAGGGAAGACCACAGTATTGGGCTGTTTCTATTCATCTTGCCCTGTTCTGGTCGATGATATCTTTTTCCCTACTGACTTATTTGTGCGATTTCAACGTTATCTTGCTGAGTACCATGCTATCTTGGACTGTTCCGCGTGGGCAGTCACATTCTGCATACCAGGCTTGCCGCAGTTTCAGTTTATCACCTAGCCTAGAGGAGAGTCGTTGTCATGCTTGATGTTCTGCGCAGTCGAGGAGCCTATTGCCTTGTGTATCGATCAGTTACAGGTGGTCTGTGACTTCCCCGACATGTTTCAGGAGATTTCGCAATTGCCACGGCGCCTTCATATTGAGTTCCAGATTGATCTTGTGCCTGGTACCGCGCCTATCTCGAAGGCCCCGTACCGTATGACACCGATGGAGTTGCGTGAGCTGTAGCGACAGTTGGACGAGTTGCGTGAGTTGAGATTTATTTGTCTGAGCAGTTCACCTTGGGGAGCGCCAGTACTCTTCGTCAGGAAGAAGGATGGTTTGTTGAGGCTCTGCGTCGATTACCGCGAGCTCAACCAGGTCACGATCAAGAACAAGTAATCGCTCCTGAGGATAGATGATTTATTTGATCAGCTGTAGGGTGCACAGTTCTTTTCGAAGATTGACCTGCGTTCCAGTTATCATCAGATTCGTGTCCGAGAGGAGGACATCCCGAAGACGGCTTTCAGGACGCATTACAGTCATTTTGAGTTTCAAGTCATGTCCTTTGGGCTGACCAATGCACCCGCGATCTTCATGCAGTTGATGAATGAGGTCTTCCGTCCATATCTTGATTAGTTTGTTATGGTTTTCATCGATGACATTCTGATATATTCAAGAACCCGTGAAGACCATATGCAACATCTAGAGATCGCTTTACAGACCCTACGTGCCCACCAGCTGTATGGGAAGCTGGAGAAGTGTGAGTTTTGGCAGGATGAGGTGAAGTTCCTCGGTCACATAGTGATGAGGAAGGGTGTCGCAGTGGACCCCTCGAAGGTTAAGGCAGTGCGTCAGTGGGGCCAGTCCACTTCTGCGTACGAGATCCGCAGTTTTCTTGGTTTAATGGGATACTATCGACGTTTTATTGAGGGTTTCTCCCGTATTGCAGCCCCGTTGACCAGGTTGACTCAGAAGGGCAAAAAGTTTATTTGGAGTGATGCCTGTGAACGAGCATTTATGGAGCTGAAGGACTATCTGACGTCCGCTCCTGTCCTCACTCCTCCCTCTGGGAGTGATGGATTTATTGTATTTACTGATGCTTAGCGTATTGGATTGGGTTCTGTCCTGATGCAGCATGGGAGACCTGTAGCTTATGCGTCTCGTCAGCTCAAGGTCCATGAGCTGAACTACCCCATGCACGATTTGGAGCTGGCAGCAGTCGTCTTCACATTGAAGGTGTGGAGACATTATCTTTATGGGGTTAGGTTCGAGCTCTTCTCTGACCACAAGAGCTTGAAGTATCTATTCTCTCAGTCTAAGTTAAACATGAGGCAGAGATGCTAGATGGAGCTCCTGAAGGACTATGATTTAGACCTCCAGTCCCACCCAGGCAAGGCGAACGTGGTTGTGGATGCCCTCAGCCGTCAGCCATGAGGCCTGGTGGCACACATAATGATTCAAGAGTGGAGGATGCTCGAGGATATAGTAAAGTACGACTTTAATTTTGGTCTGCAGTCTTCTATCGTTCAGATATCGAGCCTGTCGATTCAACCCTCTCTTGTCGCAAGGGTGATCGAGGCTCAGCAGACGGACGAGTCGTAATAGGATTATCGAGCAGAGGAGCATCTAAGAGTCAGACAGATTGGTTCTAAGGGTGGACTTCGATTCAGAGGCCGATTGTGTGTTCCAGATATTCCTGAATTGCGTTGAGATCTTATGACCGAGGCACATCGATCGCGGTTTTCTATCCATCTTGGCTCAACGAAGATGTACGGTGACATGAGGAGATAGTATTATTGGGCGAGGATAAAGTGTCAGATTGCCAGTTTTGTGGTCGAATGTGACGCATGCCAGCGTGTTAAGGCTGATCATCAGAGACCCCCTGGTCTATTGCAGCCGTTGAGCATCCCGATGTGGAAGTGAGAACATGTATCTATAGATTTCATTATAGGTTTGCTGAGGACTCAGCGCGGTCATGACGCCATCTGGGTTGTCGTTGATTGTCTGACGAAGTCGACACATTTTATTGCGACTCGTGCGACTTGGCCATTGGACCGACTTGCGAGATTATTCATTGAGGAGATTCTATCGTTTCTGACTGAGACCCGAGGTTCACGTCTCAGTTCTGGAGGAGCTTTCAAAGAGCTATGGACACTGATTTACAACTCAGCACTATATATCATCTGCAGACCGATGGCCAGACCGAGAGGGTCAACCAAATCCTTAAGGATATGTTTCGGGCCTGCGTGATTGACTTTGGGGGTAGTTGGGATGAGCATCTGCGATTCGCTGAGTTCGCATACAACAATAGCTATCAGATGACCTTTGACATGGCTCCTTTTAAGGCATTGTATGACAGACCATACAGATCTCCAAGTTATTGGATCGAGGTCGGAGAGCGACGTCTCCTAGGTCCCGAGCTTGTGCAACAGACATAAAAGGTTATCGATATCATCAGACAGAGGATGCGCATAACTCAGAGCTGGCAGAAGAGTTTTACTGATCACCGGCGTCGTCCCTTGGAGTTCGTAGTAGGGGATAGAGTGTATCTTAAGGTCTCGCCCATGAAGGGCGTAGTTCGATTTAGGGCGAAGGGCAAGCTTGCCTCGAGATTTATAAGACCTTTCGAGATCACTAAGCACATTGGCGCTGTGGCCTATCAGCTTGCCTTGTCATCTTAGTTGTCTGGCGTCCACAACATTTTTCACGTCTTTATGTTAAGGAAGTGTGGGTCAGACGTAGTTCCTGTTATCGATTGGCATCCGTTGGAGGTTCATGAGGATGCTTCCTACATTGAGCAGCCAGTTCGTGTCCTTGATCGGAAGGAGCAGGTCCTCCGAACCAAGGTCATTCCCTTACTAAAGGTTCAGTGGGGTCACCATTCTATTGATGAGGCATCTTGGAAGCGCAAGGCTGAGATTAGAGAGCTCTGTCCCCATCTCTTTGATGATTGATTATATGTTATATCTTGTATGATGTCTTCAATTTTATATAATGATGCCTTATTTCCTCTTCTATTATGAGTTATGTCAAGTTGCGATAATTGTTTAAATTTTGAGGATGAAATTTTTATTTAGAGGGGAGAGTTATAAGGCCAGAATCCTAGTCTGTACCGTTCCGTTGGCTTCTACAGTCCTTCCAGTCGAATTCCGACAATCCTCGACCCGTATCCGACGTTTGCGCGTGATCCTAAGTCGAGTCCTATATACCGAAGTCGGCTCGATCCGAAACTTGTATCATAGCGACCGTGTCGTTGCCGGGGTTCCAACGTCGTGACTCGTGCACCGAACCGATACCTGGGCTAGAAGATGTGGGCCTGTGTTCGTTCCGAAGAAACGCCGCACGTTGTGAATTTCGAGGGAATCTCTACGATATATCCCATTAATCAATCAATCACTCATGTCAAGTACAAGCCATACCCTTAAGTACATCAACCCATCCCTCCTTTCCCAGAAGTTAACTCTCTCTCTCCCCCCACCATTCCCCTTTACAAAATTTCAACCACAACCATACCTCTTTTACAAAAAAAATCAAACTAAACCATACCCTCCCATCTCCTTCCTTACATCATCCCATCCATATAATTCCTATCATCTGACTCTCTCTCTCATTTCTCAAATCTCCCAAGCAACCCAAAACTTCGTACGTCCAAACATTCTCTCTCAAGCCAAGTGTGGCCCACCCTCTCATCTCTCATCCTTACTATCAAAACCCCATCAACCTCCGTCAAAGTTGAAGGCAAGGAGCATAGGAGTCTGAGGGATCATAGAGATGGCTTAGAGGTGGGTGATCCACCGTTAATATCCACTAAGGGCCCACTTATGATGGGACACACTTTGATGTATGTGTTTGTGATTAAAGAGAGGCCCATAGTGGCGGGGTCCCTCCACTCCACCGATCTCTCTCTATCTCTCTATTTCTCTCTCACTCTTTCATTGTTGATGCCCCACCCGATGATATATATATATATTGTATCCATACTGTCCATTTAGTGGGCCACACTACAACCCACTGGTGGAGCCCACCTTGCTGTCCGAACCCGGATGGAAGGAAAAACACGAACATTAGGTGATCTAAACAGGTGGGCCACGTACATGTGGGACCCACCATGATGCTTATTCAAGCCGTCCAACGTTTATGGACAGTGGACGTGAGGCAAGGGTGGATAACATGGACTGCGTGTACTGACATGGGTGTGTACTAACAGCTAACAAAAAAAGTTTTTGAAAGTTTGGGGTAGGCTACTCATGTAGGCCCCACCTTGATGTATGTATAAAATCCACACCGTCTATCCCGTTTCCCAGCTCATTTTAGGCATTGAGCAGAAAGATGGAGCTAATCCAACTTTCTGGCGGGCCATAGCATGAAGAATAGTATCCTCACCTTTGAATTGCACCCTGATATTTCCGTACACCAAAACCCATCCAATATTGGACTTGATGGGTTTGTATTGAGCCACAGAAACCAATGGCTCGGTCGGATCGATCTGATGTGGGCCCTATCACGGAAAAACCATCCAAAAATAAATAATAATAATAATAATAAAATTTACAATAGTAGACGCTGTTGCTGTCAGCGTCTCTGGACGCTGCAGCAAGCAGCGTCCGCTGCTTTGCACGCTGGCCAGTGGGCCCCATCTCAGGCTCCACCATGATGTGGGTCGAGCATCAACACCGTGCATTAGGTGGGCCCTTAGGGCGGTGCGCCCCTTTCTGAAAAAATCAGCCGTATGCAGGCTCAGGTGGCCCACGCCACAGGGAACAGTTGGATTGGACGCCTACCATTAAAACCCTTTTTGGGGTCAGAAGATTTGTATCAATATGAAATTTGTTTTTCCTCTTCACCTGGGTCGTGTGACCTCGGGAATAGGTTAGGTGCAAATAAACAGTACGGTGGGCCCAAGTCCACATGACCTTATCAGCAGGTTGGGTGGAAAATAAACATTTCAGTGGGCCCATGTCCATGTGACCTTGTCAACAGGCTGGGTGGAAAATAAACATTATGGTGGGCCCCACATGGGACCCACTGACGTATGTTTTATAATCCACACCTTCCATAGTGTGGGCCCCACCATGAGGTATGTACCTCATCTATGCCGTCCATCCTTCCCATTTGGAATCCGCCATGATGCATGTGTTGCACCCAAACTGTCCAATCATTTTTAAAGGATCATTTTTAAGGCTTGAGACAAAAATAAGATAGATCTATTTATCATGTGGACCACGATGCACGGTGAGGATTGAACGGCTACCATTGAAGTCCCTTGGGACCTTACGATCAGAATGAATGGGAAATAAATGTTATGGCAGGCCTTGGGAGTTTTAATGGTGGGAATCATTATCACCACTTAAATTTGGGCTTGACCCATGAGATGTGGCCCACTGACCTTAACTATGGCCCATGTTATGAGGCCCATTATGATGTATACAAGGCCCACTAGTGCGGCCCACTTGATGAATATAAGGTCCATGTGACTAAGCCCATCTTGATGTAGTTGTGGCCCATCCGTTGGGGCCCATCTTGATATATACAAGACCCATGTACATGAGGCCCATTTGATGTATTGGAGGCCCATGGGTCGAGGCCCAATGGGATGTACATGAGGCCCATTATAACTTGATTCCACCATGATTCATGTGTTGACCTTTATAGCGGCAGTACCTTGGGAGCAATGTTGGTTTGATGTCCACATTGTAAGGCGATGTTGGTTAAATGTCTGCATTGTCACTCTCCGTAGGGCCCATTGATAGGCCCATACTTGTAGTGTGTAAGCTGTCTAGGCCCATCTTCGCTATGTACGGAGCCCATCATTATATAACATGCTTAGTATAGATCCATGATCATATACATCATATTTATGCTTGATATGAGAGTGATTGATCATAGCATATGCCCTCGGGTACATTGTTTATGGGCTCCCTGATATGCAGAGTTGCTCTTCATGAGCACGCAGTATGCGCAGGATTTGTTGCATGTCTGGTAGAGTGATTCATGTGCTTGCATTCCTGTGATTATGATTATTGTATGCCCTAGCTACATCAGGGCCATAGCCTCCACAAACACATCATGGATGCGCTGGATTAAATATTGAAAATACTGTTTCTAGCATTGGGGCGCCATAGATGTCCCCGGGTGAAAATTTCTAAATTCGATGGTACCATAGGATGACTCCAACGTCGAGACTGAGTGGATACACGAGCGCGCGAGGGCCGTATACCAGTAGGCTACGTCTCCCACTATGTCGTGATCGGTTGGAAAGGGGTGTGACCTTACCCGCCTGAGTGAGGGGGCAATTTCTAGGTTGAGTTTGACCAGCTTAAGGAATGGGTCCACTATCGACGAGTCGGGCCCGATATTGGCAGGCGGATAGTGAGGTCTCTTCCACTCTCCTAGTTATGTATTTGGATAGGGGCGGCAAGCTGGCGTAAAGTGTACTAGACCCCGGTGATTATCCAGACTGAGAACCGTACCGATTTGATGCTCTAGTGTGGAGCTGCATTGATATGTGGATGTGAATTGGCATACTTGACTTGCATTATGCATCGCATAGTCTTGATATAGCCGATAGCATTCATATCTTGTATCGCATAGCCTTAGTATGACTGATTACATTCATGTACTCATTAGCATAATTCTGCATTACTCTGACTTGCGTTCTGAGCACGCTTATACTGCACACACACTTACACCACCCTCTAAGCTTTCTATAAGCTTATGCACGATTGATGCGTGCAGGTGACGCCAAGACGCAGTCGTACCATAGTAGCAGCAGGAGCGTGTAGACGAGCTTTTGGAGTCTTTATTATTTGCATTATCATGTATTTTCCTTTCATACGCATTGTACTTAAAGTTTTTTATCATAGTGGATTTTGTGATGGTGTTCTTGTGGTTATTGTTCATGGGTTATGCTTGTGGTTATGCTCATTATGAATCAGATTGATGATTAGAAATCCTCCTTGTAGCATCCCAGGATCGAAACCTGGTGTATGGGTGCCGGGAGCCGAGAATGGGGTACTACAGAGGCTATCGGCGCTGGATTTGGCAATCGGGAATTTTGTGAGCTCGGTTTCCGAGTTTGGGGCATGACTGAGAGGTCTGTCGAAATACATTGCAACACATTGCAATAAGATCTGCGAGGATTTAGCTTTCGAACTCAGGTCAATGATCTAAACCGTTTATATGACAAGTCTCACTTTGCATAATGGATAGACAACAAATAAGAGTTACCAACTGAACAATTTCAACCCTTAAAAAATTTAGCTCTTTCACTTTGCAACTAAACAGTCACAATAACCCTTATTTAATCAAACGGCTGAAAAATACAATCTAAGAGTTCTTTCAAGCATCTCTGCTCCAAAAGGAACCCTATCACATAAATGATCCGAACTACTAAAAAAACCACTAATCCAATGTGTAGAATCTCAACATGCTATATTGTAGTGCAATCTAAGCTAACCTCTTTAAGAGTGAGTAAAATAACCATATGATATTAGTTATCAACATTTTCTCATTTGATGCATTAAACTAATAGTATTTCAATACCCATCATTCACTTTGTACCTAGCATCACCAACATCTTAGCATGCATTTCAAAATGGTCGGTGATCTGTGGCCCTCACCATGATGTATGTGTTTCATCCATGCCATCCATATATTTTTATAGATAATTTTACAATATGAGACCAAAAATGAGATATATCCAATTCTCAAGTGGACCACATTATAGGAAACAGTGTTGAATAAGCATCCACCATTAAAAACATTTTGGTAGCCATAAAAGTTTTGGATGAAGCTGATTTTTTTCCCTTCATCTGGTCCTCTATGACCAAATCAACAGATTGGATGTCAAATAAATAGTACAGTGGCCCTTAGGAGGATTTTAATGGTGGATATCCAATCACTATTGTTCTCATGTGGTGTGGACCACCTGAGATGTATATCCCTTTAATTTTTGGCATAAAGCTCTAAAATGATCTTTAAAAATGGATGAATGGAATGGATGAAACACATACATCATGGTAGGGCCCATAAAGCACCGTTTATGGTCTCGCCCAAAATTGGGTGCGAGCTCAAAACGGAGTCGCGCCCAATCCCTCTACCCTCTCTCTCTCTCTCTCTCTCACCCCTGCATACTGCCCTCTCTTGCCACCTTCCCTCTACCCTCTCTCTCTCTCTCTCCCTCTCCCTCTCCCTCCCTCTCTCTGCCTCTCCATCTCCCTCTCTCTCTCCGCTCACTCTCTGTCTCACTCTCCCTCTAGTTGTGGAGGACAACATCTCAAGATCTGCTCTCGAATAGCCTGAAATCCCCCTCGCTCTCTCACAGGTAAACTCTCTCTCTCTCTATCTCTCTCCTCTTATCTCAGATCTACCAGTATAGGGCTTATCCGAGGGTGTTGAAACCCTAGAATGATGTTTTTTGGGTTTTGTGCCAATTTCTTGAAATCTATCAATGATGTTCGTCCTCTTTGTGTTTTAGGCCTATCTGATGCAGTATTTCAATTTTTTTTTGTAGTATATAAGCAGGATTTCATGTATATGATTATGAAAGGATAGTAGCGCCGTAGTAATTGTAATGCATATTCATTTTAAATGTGATGAATAGACTATCTATTTCAATCTGATAAATGTTGTGAGCAGATGCATACAAGTATCCGTTTGGGTAAAGGGATCTTGAAAAATGGGGATTTTGGCAGGTTGAGTGCCAGCCATGACCAATGTGATTTCTTGTGCTCAATATAGTACAGGAAATTTTAATCCAAACGGTAGGTTAGTCAATCCTAGCCTTTCTTTCTGTCGGTCAACTGCTGGGATGAGTTTTGATGTACTGGTGTGCACAAAAGGACTGAGCAGAAGTGCTTAAGCTTGATAAAAATGTGTCTTTTCGGGCTAGTTCTAATCTTAATGGTTTCTGATTCATCTTTCTCAACCACAAAGACATTTCTCTACTCATAATTTCATATTTGTTTTAGGTTGTGTTTGGTTGCAACAAATACCATGAAAATTTTCTTTTTTGTGTTTGAAGGAGTTGTTGATTGTCTACTTGTTGCTTCTAGGAACTAGACTTTCTGACAGTAGTATGCTTTTAGATTTTTTTGACTAGTGTAGTTGTACCTAAACTGTCTTGGAGTTTTGTGTGGCGCCTCTAATACATTTCCTGCTTCCATTTATGTTGCCTATTTGCTTATGCTTGATGGAACTTGTTATTAGTGTTTTTACCTATTTGATCTATTATGTTGCAGCCTCAGTTTGTCTAGTTAAGGATCTTGGCCTAACTCAGTGTTTTCATTCTTGTTTGCCTTTGATGTAGGAATATTTGGTTTTAGCCTTTTGCCTCTCTTCCTTCTTATTAATTTTTGTAACATAGTAATCAAAAGATAAAAGAGAGTGTGCCAGTTGCTCCTATGTTGTCATCTTTCTTCTTTTTTTTACTAATGTTGGTTTTAGTCAATGTGGGAGTGCATTGGCTATGCATCACCATGTCTGACTGCATAGCTTTTAAGTGAAAGAAGAGTTCTGAGTTTCACCTTCAAACTCTGTTTTACATATCCATACTTTCTGATTTCATCAACTAAAGAAATCAGGATCTAGATTCACTATTTTGTTTGTATAATTTGTTAGAGAAGATATTTAACCTTAAATCTACAGAAGCTGGAATGTCTCTCTCACATACTGCATCACTTAAAGACAGTTAATCTAGAGAAGATACTTTCTGTTTGTGGTTGGTCTTAGGTTCATGTCTCTCTCACATACTACATTACTTAATTATTTTCCAATTTGTCATAACTATGGCATAGATGACGGGATTTAATCATGTTGAGTTTCTATTTTCAATTTTAGCAAGAAGGGATTTAATCCTGTTGATTAGGTCATAAATACCTAGATAAAGGGAGAAAATAAATATCAGCTTGATCCAAAACTTTTATGGCCCCCAAAACGTTTTTAATGGTCAATGTTCATTAAACACTATTTCCTGTAATGTGGTCCACTTGAGATTGAGATATAACTCATTTTTCCTTCCATACTATAATGGTCAACATTGCATATAATTGTCCTTGCAAACCTAAATGAGTTTGTATATTATGTTTTTTTGCCTTAAATTATTATTGTGATTAGTTAGTTTATAGTTGTGACTTGTAATTTATAGATTTGTAAGTTATATAATTAGTCCATACATAGATATGGTGTATTTTTTGTGGCATAAAAATTGCCCAAATTGTCCCATTTTGGATAGTTCAAGGTTAGATGGATAGTATGCTTTCATATAATCTATTTAAATGTTCATGCCTGATCCGCGGTCCATCTTCTCGTTTCTCTCTGGATATATTTCTTCTGTTCCATATTCAATGCCAAATATCTATACATTGTTTTAGATATTTGGCATTGGAATGTAACATTAGATCAACTTATCTAGAGAAGCATGGGGAGATGTTGCCAGATTTTCTGTGTGGACGTTTAAATTGGAATATGAAAGTATTACAATCTATCTAACCTTGGATGAGTAACTAATTTAGAATTTAATTGTAATAGCTTAGAATTGATGGAGTAGATCCGGATGTGTGTCGGAGCTATTCGGATGTTGAGCAGGGGTCCCTGGAAAGTGGGAACCGCTGTTATAACCATGATGAAGCTGTCCATTTCCTATGGACAATATTGGAGGAGCCTGGCCATTTGGACAAGTCGTGTTTATATATTTATTTGCTCGAAATTGATGGAGCAGACCTGGATGTGTGTCGGAGCGATCCGGATATTGGGAGAGGGTCCCTGGAAGGTGGGAACTGCTGTTATGACTATAATGAAGCTGTCTATTTCCTATGGACAGCATTGGTGGGGTCTGGCCAATTGGAACAGGCCGTGTTTATATCTGTATTTGCTCGAAATTGATGGAGCAGACACGGATGTGCGTCTGACCTATACAAATGTTCAGCAGGGATCCCACGAAGGGGGGAACCGCTGTTATGACCATGATGAAGATATCCATTTCCTATGGACAGCATTAGATGGGCCTAGCCAAATGAAGCAGGCCGTGTTTATATCTATAAATACAGGGACCACACCTAAAACTTATAACCAAAACCAATTCTCAATTCCCAAAAGCTATAACCAATAACCTAAACCAAACCCTAAACTAAAACCTGTAACCTAAACCTTAACCAAAATATAAACTTAAACCTAAACTATAACCTTAACCTAAACTTATAACCTTAACCTAAATCTATTCTCAAATCCCAAAACCTATACTTATAACATAAACCTAGACCAAAACATATAACCTATAACCTAAAACCTAAACCCGATCCCGAACCTGAACCCGATTTCATAAACCTAAACCTTAACCTATAACTTATACTTATAACCTTAACCTAAACCTATACTCTAATCCTAAAACCTATACCTATAACCTAAACCTAGACCTTAACCTAAACATAAACCCATACTTATAACCTATAACAAAAACCTAAACCTAAACCATAACCTAAACCTATAACCTATACCTATAACCTTAACCTAAACTTATAACCACAACTTAAACCTATTCTCAAATCCCAAAACCTATAATTATAGCCGAAACCTAAACCAAAACCTTAACCTATAACCTATACTTACAACTTTAACCTAAACATACAACCTTAACCTTAACCTAAACCTATAACCTATACTTATAACCTTAACCCAAACCTATTCTCAAATCCCAAAACCTATACCTATAACCTAAACCTAGACCTTAACCTAAACATAAATGTATACTTATAACCTATAACCTAAACCTTAAACTAAACCTATAACCTATACCTATAACCTTAACCTAAACCTATTCTCAAATCCCAAAACCTATACTTATGGCCGAAACATAAACCTTAACCTTAACCTATAACCTATACTTACAACTTTAAACTAAACTTACAACCATAACCATAACCTATAACCTATACTTATAACCTTAACCTAAACCTAGACCTTAACCTAAACCTATAACCTAAACTTATAACCTTAACCTAAACCTATTCTTAAATCCCAAAACCTATACCTATAACCTAAACCTAGACCTTAACATAAACATAAACCAATACTTATAACCTATAACCTAAACCTAAACCTAAACCTAAACCTAAACCTATAACCTATACCTATAACCTTAACCTAAACCTGTTCTCAAATCTCAAAACTTATACTTATAGCCGAAACCTAAACCTTAACCTTAACCTATAACCTAAACCTACAACTTTAACCAAAACTTACAACCTTAACCTTGACCTATAACCTATACCTATAACCTTAACCTAAACATAGACATTAACGTAAACCTATAACCTATACTTATAACCTTAACTTAAACCTATTCTCAAATCCCAAAACCTATACCTATAACCAAAACTTAGACCTTAACCTAAACATAAACCTATACTTATAGCCAATAACCTAAACCTAAACATAAACCTTAACCTAAACCTATAACCTTAACCTAAACTTATAACCTTAACCTAAACCTATTCTTAAATCCCAAAACCTATACTTACAGCTGAAACCTAAACCTTAACCTTAACCTATAACCTATGCTTACAACTTTAACCTAAACTTACAACCTTAACCTTAACCTATAACCTATACTTATAACCTTAACTAAAACCTAAACTTTAACCGAAACCTACAACCTATACTTATAACCTTAACGTAAACATATTCTCAAATCCCAAAACCTATACCTATAACCTAAACCTAGACCTTAACCTATACTTATAACCTATAACCTAAACCTAAACCTAAACCTATAACCTATACCTATAACATTAACATAAACTTATAATCGTAACCTAAACCTATTTTTAAATCCCAAAACATATACTTATAGCCGAAATCTAAGCCTTAACCTTAACCTATAACCTATACTTATAACTTTAACCTAGACATACAACCTTAACCTTAACCCATAACATATACTTAAAACCATAACCTAAACCTAGACATTAACCTAAACCTATAACCTTAACCTAAACATATTTTGAAATCCCGAAACCTATACCTATAACCTAAACCAAGTCCTTAACCTAAACATAAACCTATACTTATAACCTATAACCTAAACCAAAACCTAAACCTTAACTTAAACCTATAACCTATACTTATAACATTAACCTTAATCTATTCTCAAATCCCAAAACCTATACTTATAACCGTAACCTAAACCTTAACCCTAACCTATAACCTATACTTACAATATTAACCTAAACTTACAACCTTAACCTTAACCTATAACCTATACTTATAACCTAAACCTAAACCGAGACCTCAACCTAAACCTATAAACTAAACTTATAACATTAACCTAAACCTACTCTCAAATCCCAAAACCTATACCTATTACCTGAACCTAGACCTTAACCTAAACATAAACCTATACTTATAACCTATAACTTAAACCTAAAGCTAAACATTAACCTAAACCTATAACCTTAACCTAAACTTATAACCTTAACCTAAACCTAATCTCAAATCCCAAAACCTATACTTGTAACCAAAACCTAAACCTTAACCTTAACTTATAACCTATACTTACAAATTTAACCTAAACTTACAACATTAACCTTAACCTATAACCTATACTTATAACCTTAACTTAAACATAAATATTAATCTAAACCTATAACCTATACTAATAACCTTAACGTAAACCTATTCTCAAATCCCAAAACCTACACCTATAACCTAAACCTAAACCTTGACCTAAACTTAAACCTATACTTATAACTTATAACTTAAACCTAAACCTAACCATTAATCTAAACCTGTAACCTATACCTATAACCTTAACCTAAACTTATAACATTAACCTTAACCTAAACCTATTTTCAAATCCCAAAACCTATATTCATAGTCAAAACCAAAACCTTAACCTTATCCTATAACCTATACTTACAACTTTAACCTAAACTTACAACCTTAACCTTAACCCATAACCTATACTTATAACCATAACCTAAACCTAGACCTTAAACTAAACCTATAACCTTAACCTAAACCTATTCTAAAATCCCAAAACCTAAACCTATAACCTAGACCTAGTCCTTAACCTAAACACAAACCTATAACGTATACCTATAACATTAAACTAAACTTATAACCTTAACCTAAACCTATTCTCAAATCTCAAAACCTATACTTATAGCCGAAACCTAAACCTTAACCTTAACCTATAACATATAGTTAGAACTTTAACCTAAACTTACAACCTTAACCTTAACCTATAACCTATACTTATAACCTTAACCTAAACCTAGACCTTAACCTAAACCTATAACCTATACTTATAACCTTAACCTAAACCTATTCTCAAATCCCAAAACCTATACCTATAACCTAAACCTAAACCTTAACCTAAACATAAACCAATACTTATAAACTATAACATAAACCTAAACCTAAACCTTAACCTAAACCTATAACCTTAACCTAAATGTATAACCTTAACCTAAACCTATTCTCAAATCACAAAACCTATACTTATAGCCGAAACATAAACCTTAACCTTAACCTATAACCTATACTTACAACTTTAACCTAAACTTACAACCTTAACATTAACCTATAACCAATGCTTATAACATTAATCTAAACCTAGACCTTAACTTGAACCTATAACCTATACATATAACCTTAACCTAAACCTATTCACAAATCCCAAAACCTATAGCAATAACCTAAATCTAGACCTTAACCTAAACATAAACCTATTCTTATAACCTATAACCTAAACCTAAACCTAAACCTAAAACTTAACCTAAACCTATAACCTATACCTATAACCTTAACCTAAACTTATAACCTTAACCTAAACATATTCACAAATCCCAAAACCTATACCAATAACCTAAACCTAGACCTTAACCTAAACATAAACCTATTCTTATAACCTATAACCTAAACCTAAACCTATAACCTATACCTATAACCTTAACCTAAACTTATAACCTTAACCTAAACCTCTTCTCAAATCCCAAAACCTATACTTATTGCCGAAACCTATACCATAACCTTAACCTGTAACCTATACTTACAACTTTAACCTAAACTTATAACCTTAACCTTAACCTATAACCTATACTTATAAACTTAACTTAAACCAAGACCTTAACCTAAACCTATTCTCAAATCCCAAAACCTATACCTATAACCTAAACCTAGACCTTAACCTAAACATAAACCTATACTTATAACCTATAAACTAAACCCAAACCTAAACATTAACCTAAACCTGTAACCTATACCTATAACCTTAACCTAAACCTATTCTCAAATCCCAAAACCTATACTTATTGCCGAAACCTAAACCTTAACCTTACCCTATAACCTATACTTACAACTTTAATATAAACTTACAACGTTAACCTTAACCTATAACCTATACTTATAACCTTAACCTAAACCTAGACCCTAACCTAAACCTATAACCTAAACCTAAACCTATTCTCAAATCCCAAAACCTATACCTATAACCTAGACCTAGACCTTAACCTAAACATAAACCTATACTTATAGCCTATAACCTAAACCTAAACCTAAACCTTAACCTAAACCTATAACCTTAACCTAAACTTATAACCCTAACCTAAACCTATTCTCAAATTACCAAACTAATACTTATAGCTGAAACCTAAATCTTAACCTTAACCTATAACCTATACTTACAACTTTAACCTAAGCTTACAACTTTAACCTTAACCTATAACCCATACTTATAACCTTAACCTAAACCTAGACCTTAACCTAAACCTATAACATATACTTATAACATTAACCTAAACCTATTCTCAAATCCCAATAATATACCTATAACCTAAACCTAGACTTTAACCTAAACGAAAACCTATACTTAACCTATAACCTAAACCTAAACCTAAACCTTAACCTAAACCTATAACCTATACCTCTAACCTTAACCTAAACTTATAACCTTAACCTAAACCTATTCTCAAATCCCAAAACCTATACTTATAGCCGAAACCTAAACCTTAAAATTAACTTATAACTTATACTTAGAACTTTAACCTAAACTTACAACCTTAACCTTAACCTTAACCATTAACCTATACTTATAACCTTAACCTAAACCTATACCTTAACCTAAACTGAAAACCTTAACCTAAACCCATTCTCAAATCTCAAAACCTATACCTATAACCTAGACGTAGACCTTAACCTAAACATAAACCTATACTTGTAACATATAACCTAAACCTATTCTCAAATCCCAAAACCTATACCTATAACCTAAACCTAGACCTTAACCTAAACATAAACCTATACTTATAACATATAACCTAAACCTAAACCTAAACCTTTACCTAAACCTATAACCTATACCTATAACCTTAACTTAAATTTATAACCTTAACCTAAACCTATTCTCAAATCCCAAAACCTATACTTATAGCTAAACCTAAACCTTAACCTATAACCTATACTTACAACTTTAACCAAAATTTACAACCTTAACCTTAACCTGTAACCTATACTTATAACCTTAACCTAAACCTAGACCTTAACCTAAACATAAACCTATACTTATAACCTATAACCTAAACCTAAATCTAAACCTTAACCTGAACCTATAACCTATGCCTATAACCTTATCCTAAACTTATAACCTTAACCTAAACCTATTCTCAAATCCCAAAACCTATACTTATAGCTGAAACCTAAGCGTTAACCTTAACCTATAACCTATACTTACAACTTTAACCTAAACTTACAAACTTAACCTTAACCTATAACCTATACTTATAACCTTAACCTAAACCTAGACCTTAACCTAAACCTATAACCTAAACCTAAAACCTAAACTTATAACCTAAACCTATTCTCAAATCCCAAAACCTAAAACCTAAACCTAACCTTTTCCTAAACCTATAACCTACACTTATAACCTAAACCTAAATTTATAACATAAACCCTAACCTAACCCTATAACTCATAACCTTAACCTAGACTTATAACCTTAACTTAAACCTTAACCTTAAACCTAAACCTAAAACCTAAATGTATTCTCAAATCCCTAAACTTAAACCTACACCTAAACCTAATCTCAACTCCCTAACCTAAACCTAAACATGAAAATCCAAACCTAAACCCGATCCCGAACCCGAACCCGATTTCCTAAACCTAAACCTTAACATATTCTCAATTCTCTAAAGCTATAAACTAAAACCTAAACCTAAACCTTAACCTTAACCTATAACCTATACTTACAACCTTAACCTAAACTTTTAACATAAACCTTAACCTATAACCTAAACTTATAACCTATACCTAAATCTATTCTCAAATCCCAAAACCTATACTTATAACCTAAACCTAAACCTTAACCTATAACATAAACCTATACTTATAACCTTAACCAAAACTTATAACCTTAACCTAAACCTATAACCTATAACCTATAATCTATTACCTAAACTCAATTCCCTAAACCTTAACCTATAACCTATAACCTATAACCTAAACTCAATTCCCTAAACCTTAACATATAACCTATAACCAATAATCCTACAATTATAACTCAGCTATAATCTAAACCTGTAACCTAAACCTAAAACCCAAACCTAAACCCGATCTCGAACCCGAACCCGATTTCCTAAACCTAAACCTTAACATATTCTCAAATCCCTAAACCTAGACCTATACCTAATTATAATCTCAACTCCAATTTCCTAAACCTAAGCATATAACCTAAACTTATAACCTAGCCTAATCTTAAAGCTATTTCCGTAAACTGACTTTAGTCTGTTCATTGTAGACATGGATAAGAGTTGGATGTGAGCTAAGAACAAGTTTGGACCAGAGTATAAACAAGGGGTTCAAGAGTTCATGGAATTTGTGCGAAATCGGGCAGATTCAAGGAATGGGATTAGGTGTCCATGTCGAAAATGTAAGAACATGATATATAAGACTTTAGACAAAGTAGAGGATGATTTGTTCATAGTTGGGATTGACCAGGGTTACACTTGGTAGATTTATCATGATGAAGATATGACCCATAGAGTTGAGCCCACTGAAGTGCTTGCAGACCTAATTGTCCCGGATGACGAGGATGAAGACGTTGCTGAAATGCAAGATATCATAGGGGATGTGTTCATGGGAACAGCGTGGATACTGATTTTGTAGCGACAAGTAGTAGCCAAGATATTCCTCCAATGGGTGAAGTCGAATCAGAAAAATTTAGTAGGTTGTTGAGGGATGCGCAACATCCACTTTATCTGAGGTGTGAGAACTTCTCTAAGTTAAATTTTCTTACAAAGTTACTTCATTTGAAGATAATAAATTGTTGGAGTAACAAATCGTTCGACATGTTGCTTGAGTTGTTGAAAGAAGCATTACAGGACGGTGAGATATTACCTAAGTCCCATTACGAGGCAAAATCCTTGTTGCTAGACATGCGCCTTAGTTATGAACTCATACATGCATGTATAAATGATTGGTTATTATATCAAAAAGAGCATAGAAAGCTTGAAGAGTTTCAAGAATGTGGAGAATCTAGGTGAAAGTATGACAAAGCCAGGGGTAAGAAAATCCTACAAAATGTATTAAAGTACTTCCCATTGAAATCCAGAATGCAAAGATGATTTATGTCACGTAAAACAGCTGAAGATATGAGGTGGCAAAGGAGAAACGTGTTCAAGATGATAGTACACTGAGGCACCCTGCGGACTCTGAAGCCTGGTAAAATTTTGACAAGCAACATGGCTGGTTTGCAGAGGATTCTCGTAATGTTCGACTAGGTCTTACAAGTGATGGTTTTAATCCATTTGGTAATATGAACAGCTTGTATAGTATGTGGCCAGTGGTACTTGTGCCCTACAATTTACCTCCTTGGTTGTGTATGAAGGAGTCATTTTTCATGATGTCATTGCTTATTCTTGGACCTAAGTCACCTGAGAATGACATTGATGTGTATTTGCGACCGTTAGTAGATGAGTTAAATGAGTTGTGGAGTCAAGGTTTAGAAACGTATGACACATTTACAAGATAGACATTTTGATTGCATGCAGTGGTCTTGTGGATAATAAATGACTTTTCTGCGTATAGAAATTTGTCTGGGTGGAGCACGAAGGGCAAGTTGGCCTGTCCTATATGTGGTATTGAGACTTCTTCATTGTCATTGAAGCATGGTAGGGAAATATGTTATATGGGTCATCATCGCTTCCTTCCAAGCGATCATAGTTGGCGCAGGAAGACGATAATCTTTGATGGTAAACAAGATCATAGGCCACCCCCGAAAGAGTTATCTGGAGAAGATGTGATGCGACAATTGAGTAACATTGAAGAAGTTAGATTTAGGAAGGCATCGCACTTGAAGAAGAGGAAACATACAATATTGGACTATAACTAGAGGAAGAAGAGCATCTTTTTTGAGTTGCCCTATTGGAGTAATCTGAAATTGCAACACAACTTGGATGTCATACATATTGAGAAAAATATATGTGACAATGTCTTCGGAACATTGATGAACATAGAGAAGAAAACAAAAGACAGTTTCAAGGCTCGATTAGATCTACAAGAAATGAGTTTAAGGAAAGAGTTGCACTTACAACCACATGAAAATTCGTATACTATACCAGCAGCCTACTACACGTTGACAAAACTAGAGAGAAAGTGTTTATGTGAATGGTTGAGATCGGTGAAGTTTCCCAATGGGTATGCATCAAACATATCTCGGCGCCTAAACATTATGGATTGTAAGGTAACAGGAATGAAAAGTCATGATTACCACATCCTTCTGTAACACCTACTGCCGGTTGCAATTCGTGGATTCCTAAGTAAGGATATCAGTGTAGCGTTGATTGAGTTGGGGATATTCTTTAAGGATTTTTGTTCGAAATCGTTAAATGTAGATGTTATTAAACGATTGGAGAGGGACATTGCCATAATCCTTTGCAAACTTGAAAGAATATTTCCACCTGCATTTTTCGATCTCATGGTACACCTAGCGATTCACTTACCGCACGAGGCAAAGCTTGCAAGCCCAGTACAATATCGTTGGATGTATCCAATCAAAAGGTGGTAGAACCTATTAAAATTTTTATTCATTCCATAAACTACATATATCCATGTTTTCATACGTATAACATAGTGGTTTTGTGTACAGATACCTTCACACACTCAAACGATTTGTGAGGAATAAGGCACGACCGGAGGGGTCGATAGCTAAAGCGTACATTGATAATAAGTGCCTTACATTTTTCTCCATGTATCTTCGTGGCATGGAGACTAGATTCAACCGAGAAGATCGGAATGCCGATGAAGGGCAGGAGCATGAACAAGGACTCATATCTGTATTTGCACATAACGTTCGTTCTTTACGATCCCCGACATTTTAGGATATGGACCTTGGGGATCTAGCAAAGGCGCAATGGTATGTGTTGCATAATTATGAAGAAATAGAGTCGTACTTAGAGTAAGTCTTCCCTCGATTATTGTTTTCTCTACATTGATGATCTTAATGTTTCTTGCTGATGATGTGCCATTTATATGTAGCGAACACATAGACGAGATGAAGTCCAAATTTCTCACAAATTATGATCGAATGTATTAGGATCAGTTTTCAGAATGGTTCGCCAAACGTGTAAGATTTTACATTGTATCTCACCGCACTTAGAATTTTTGTTATATTCCACATTATTTCAACATAAGAAAATCCCTAAACAATTATATTCTATAAATGATAATAGATGAAGACGTTGCGCACGAGCAACTCTGCTGATGCGTCTGATGCACTATACCCACTAGCGTGTAGCCCTGATAGATGTGTATCTAGATATATAGGTTGTATTATAAACGGAATTCAGTTTTCCACCGAAGAACGTGACAAGTACAAGACCACACAAAATAGTGGGGTGATTGTGAAGGGAACAAATGAGGAGGATGAAATTGACTTTTATAGCATTTTGACGAATATTATTGAGCTGAGTTATTGTTTGAGAAAACGCGTGTACTTATTTAAATGTGATTGGTGGGACATTGGAAATAAGAAGTTGGAAATACAGACTGACAACTACTTTATGAGCGTAAATTTATCTCAGAAGTGGTTTAAAGATGACCCATTTGTCCTCACCAGTCAAGCCGAACAAGTATTTTACCTCGCTGGCACCAAGTTAGGCGGCTCTTAGCACGTGGTGCAGAAAATAAAGCCTAGGAACGTATTTGACGTTTCCTTAGCAGAAGTTGAAGATAGCGAGGATGGGAGAAATGACACGTCTAGGGTTGAACAAGCAATCAAGAAGACATGCCATCTAGGGATACAGGGACTGATTCAAGTGTTGTATTGATGTGGTCTAATTAGACAGAGATGATGTGCCACCTAATCATGTTGATGCCTCAATAATACATGACATTGTTATTGATGACGACGTTACAGACGATGAGGAGGAAATACTGATTAGCGATAGTGATGGTGAAGAAGAAATAGCCCTGAGCAATAGTGATATAGACGACGATTATGAAATGTACACATGATTTACATGTCATTTTTCAATTCGAATAATTTATGTATTCCATGTATAAGTGAAAATTACAAGTCATGATTAATTCCTTTTATTGACTTATTTATAATCCACATTTGCAGTTGAGTCAATTTCTGATAATGTCTTCCTCAAACCAGAGTGTAGCAGAAGCATACAACATACTTCATCAGCTGTTGCAGATAGACGTTTCGGCCCTATCTTCTTCTGGTAGGGCCATAGAGATACCTGGTCTGGTCGATGAGTGTAGAGCGGAATATATCAACGATGACTCAGAGAAACAATTATACCATCTCAAAGAAATTCGGGAGCTAATGGAGATATATAACCGTGAAAAATGAGATATGAAAGATGCGATTGTGTCACTTGCACATTTGAATGGAGTCCCGAGAGACCAGATTTCTCCTATTGTGACTGGCATGTTGGATATAAAAATGTTGAGTGCTTCACACAACATGACATATACTTCTAAAGCATACGATAACTTACGCAGGGAGTACTTCGAATAGTTTACCTCAAAGTTGTTTTATATTACAACGAATATGTGTATTTAATGTAGAATGATAATATGTAATGGAATTTCCACGGGTTATAGATTAAAGTTTACAGTTTTATTATATTTTACTTGCATTATAGTATAATGGTCTAATCATATTTTAATCATCTCTCTAAGCATAAGCACAAATGCATTGTCCCGTCAACACTACTTGTATAATGGTTTAGTATATTCCACTTGTATTAACATTATTTAAATTTCTAAGTTCGTAGCTCGCACATATTCAATGATGGCACCGGGTGGGAGACGTCGTTCGCGCACTGGATCTTCCCCTTCTACCCATGATGCGACGGAGCCAGCATCGTCGTCACATGTTGCATCGCAGACGTCTGATCCCTCAGTCGCGCATACACTGAGCACTACATGTAGGTCTAGACATATATTTCTTTTAATGATTTTTATTTATGTTTAGATTTACATATTTCTTTTGCAACAGCGTCGTCGACCAGTCGACGAGGACGTGGACCACGTGTGGGTTACTTTTAGAGTGACTAACGCATGAGGGTAGGGTGACGGTAGAGTTCCCATAGGACTGCATTAGACCTATTGGGAACAATGTCATGTTGTTTACATCAGAGGTTGGTATCTTATGCCGATCTCTAATCCCCCCACCCCCCGTTAGGGAGACGTGACAGATGATGTGCGACAGCTCATCCGTTAGTGCCTTCAAGTAAATTTTAGTAAATTAAAATTTATTTTATAAAAGTTCATTTACGGTCAAGTTATTTTCTTAATAAGTTTATTGTTTTAATTTATTATTTACGAAACTGCAGGATAAATTTGACTTGGATTTAAGTGTTCTGCACATCTCCCATGCCGTCGACGACACGATCAAGGAGCGATTCAAGGATTACCGCGGTAAGTTACACCAGCGGTACAAGCAGTGCACGAGCTATGACGAGGCCGTATAGTCCGCACCAGCACACGTGACCGATGAGGACTGGCGGATACTCTGCGATAGGTTTTCGTATGATTCTTTTCAGATAATATTTACACATTTACAATATCTTAACATAATAATTAAATTTATAATTAATAACAATGTATTATGAATAATGTGTTTAGAAGAAGAGCAAAATAAATTCTTACAACAAGAGAAAGTTAGAATTGAACCACGTAGCTGGTTCAAAATCATTTGTACGACTTCGTCATGACATAGTAAGAATATGTTTATATATTCTTTTTATGCATTTATATTAACTTTATTGTCCTTTCGATTGTGCAGCGAGATTCTGTCACTGGCCAGGAGCTCGGACCAGTAGACTTTTATAGAGGGACTCACTGTCGGCAGGCGACGGGATCTTGGGTACATCCCAAAGCCAACGAGATTTGGGTAAAAATCCTTACATTGTAAAATTTAATTGCATTAAATTATAATAATGTCATTTATTATGAAAATTCATATGTTTTCATTCCATGAGAAAATAAACACCTTACGCAATCAGCCCACTCTCGATAGTACTCAACGAAGTGAGCTAGAGATCTTAAGTCAGGTGCTTGGGACCCGTTCTGGATATGTGCGTGGCTTGGCCATGGTGCCAAGCTCATGGCACCGGCTAGAGCTACCTCTAGCCGATCCATCGTCCTTGGCGATAGCGCCATATGCCGTACGCCGTAGCGCCGTGCGTCGTACGCTAGAGCTACGGGTCGTCATCGATGACATCAGAGATCAGCTGGATAGGCAGAGGGAGGAGTTAGCGAGGTAAAGGGAGGAGCTGGAGAGGAGGATGGAGGAGGAGCTGGGGAGGCAGAGGGAGGAGCAGGAGAGGAGGAAGGAGGATCAGATGACGAGGCAGAGGAAGGAGCAAGAGAAGAGGATGGAAGAGATGCGGTTAGAGCATGAGCGATGGATGACGGAGATATTTCAGGCTCTCGCTGCACACTTAACCACCGATGCCCCACCACCTCCGCATTCATCTTTGTGATTTTTTGTATATTTTTTTATGATGTTAAGTTTATATGTATTTATGCGTGAATGAATGTGATGTGGATAAGATTGTTTGCATTTGGATGAATGTAGTTTATGTTTGGATGGATTTACTAGTTTGGGTTTAGATGGATGTGAATGTGAATATGATGAAATATATTATATAACAGGTGTATGTCAGGATGAATATGACGAAATATATTGTTAACAGGTGTATATTAGGAATTTTGTGTAGAATTTTGTACTGGAATATTTTTTTTTAAAAAAAAAGAGACTTTTAGCGATGAAACTTTTCGTAGCTAAAAGTTTTTGAAATATTTATCTTTAGCGATGAAACTTTTCGTCGCTAAAAAGTTTTGCAAATATTTTTTAGTGACGAAAGTTTTCGTCGCTAAAAGTTCTGTAAGTATCTTTAGCGGCGAAAATTTTCGTAGCTAAAAGCTTGGGAAATATTTTTTAGCGACGAAACTTATCGTCGCTAAAAGTTTGGTAATTATTTTTAGCGATGAAACTTTGCGTAGCTGAAAGTTTTGCAAATATTTTTTAGCGAGGAAACTATTCGTCGCTAAAAGTTTTGTATTATGTTTTAGCGACGAAACTTTTTGTAGCTAATAGTTTTGTAAATATTTTTTAAAGACGAAAATATTCGTCACTAAAAGTTTTTGTGTATTTTTTAGTGACGAAAATGTTCGTCGCTAAAAGTTTTATGATTATTTTTAGCGACGAAAATTTGCGTAGCTAAAAGTTTTGCAAATATTTTTTAGCAAGGAAATTATTCGTCGCTAAAAGTTTTATAATTATTTTTAGCAACAAAAATATTCGTAGCTAAAAGTTTTTATGCATGTTTAGTGACAAAAATTTTTGTCGCTAAAAGTTTTGGAAGTTTTTTTAGTGACGAAAATTTTCGTCGCTAAAAATTTGCCTTTGCCGACGATTCAAATTTTTCGTCGATAAAAACCTCTTGCTTCAGTCTTTTAGCAATGAATTTAGCGATGAAAATTTTCGTCGCTAAAAGTTTTTAGCTACGAAAATTTGTCTTTTAGCGACAAAAATTTTCGTCGCTAAAGGTGGGATTTCTTGTAGTGACTCCTGTAAATGAGTAACTTTTGAATTGTACCTATCAGGAAGTGATTACAGTATTTTTACACAAACCTTGCCTTTAGGGATTCTATCTCCAAGACCCCACATGGAATTTACTATGTCATTTAGTTTCGTATAAAGTCTATAAAAGACTCATTTTCTTTCATATGAATCTCCCCAAATTTGGTTGTGAGTATTTAAATTTTCAATTTTTTGACAATAGTAGTTCCTTCATGTGTCATTTCTAGAATATCCCATGCTTGTTTAATTATATCACAAGAAATGATTCTTTTGAATCCATCAGCTGATTGAGCACAAGTTAAAACATTTAAGGTTTTTACAGTAGCACTGCTTTCATTTTTCTCAACCATGGTCCAAAAAGTAAATGTTGTTTCTTTCATTAATTTGGTTCCATCGAATTTATGCATGAGACGCAGTGTAAGAACCACGATGCTGATGCGGTTGCAATAGAATAGGTTTCGAGTCGATCCGAGTCGGATCTACGTGACCGGACTTAAGGATGACTGCAAATACTATTTATTAGTCGCGGGTTACCCAGATTCGACCGGTAGGACCGCGAGACCTTGGGGAATGGAATGGATTCTCGGGGTAGGGTCTTACACCACAGGGGGAGTGCGAGTTGAACTTCATTGGTTGGTAAGCTGAAGATTTCAAGAAGATACTTTACAAGACTTCAGTGATTACATCTTTGTGATGTTAATTATTTTGTCATAAAATTGACAAATGGGGAGATTGTAAGTGCTAAATTGTTTGAGCACACTTTAGTTGTCAAATTTCATATAGCTAAAACAACATGACAATAGATCTTCAAAATCAAGAGAAAATCAAGCTCAAGATCTAGAAAAGATCAAGCTCAAGATTAAGAAAACATCATGCTCAAAGTCAAGATGAACTCCAAGACTTATTTCAAGTTAATGAAGAATAAATATTTGATATATCTCAGGTGGTAGAAAATCCTAAAAAGACCTTAGGACTAGGTGCTTTTAAAAATGTTTAAAATTTAGTTTTTTATACTTATTTTGCTTGGAATTCGGCCAACCTAACTTTTGGTTTGGCTACCCTAAGTTTTCTAGGCTAGCCCAAGTTCAAGCCCAAAGCAAAAGTGATTTTTTGTTACAAATTTGGCTGGCCTGAGTTTTGATTCAACTACCCCTTAAAATTTGGCTAGCCCGACAAATTTCGGGTTAAATTCCAGCAACTACATCTTTTAGAATTCAGACGAATTTAGCTAACCGAACTGGGGTGTTCGGCCAACTGAAGTTGACATCGGGCCAACCAAAATTTGGATAAATCTTATCCCGCACGATCCGAAGTCCATTGAACTGAATCCGGTCTACTCGGGATAGTCGAAGACTATCTCGGGCTAGCTGAAGATTCAACTTCTTTGCATATAAATTGAGTTCTTCTCTCATTTCGAATTACACAAGTTAATTATCAAAATCCTTCTAAGAGAGAGAGAGAGAGAGAGAGAGAGAGAGAGAGAGAGAGAGAGAGAGAGAAGCTCAAGTTATTATCAAGCTATTGAACGGTATTTATAATTTAATTTATAGCTTTTTCTTTCAATTCCCTTAATCTTAAATCTTTCAAGTTTGATTCTAAAGAGAGTAAATTATACTCTTCTTTTGATATTTAAGAGAATTGATTTAAGTAGTTTAATGGGTTTAACTTAATTAAAATTAATAGAACCCTAGACCCTTTCTATCTGACTGAACTAGAAACAATCTGCATTCAAGAAAGAAGTTCTACTGCTACAAGCTTCTGATACGTCTTCTACAGTGAAATAAGTATACCTCCTAAAATCTTTTTAATTTTTCTAAGATAGTCAATTAAAATCTTAGTTAAGGTTTTGTTTGAGATAGCCTGAAAATCTCAGTTTAGGTTTTCTCTGAGATAGCCTTAAAATCTGTGTGGGTTTGATTGTGATAGCCCATGAAAATCATAAGAATTGTATAAGGTTGTTAAGGTGAATCTGGGAAAACCTTTTTATAGTAAAAGGCAAAATTACGTAGGAAGTAATTTTGGGAGTAGAGTAGGTGTGACTGTTTTTAGAGCACCGAACCACTATAATCATTTGTATTATGTGGTGAATGACTTTATTTTATTTGTGGTAAATGATTGTATTAATTTCATTTGAGTGGTGAATGTAATAATGTTTTTGTTACTCCTACAAGTTTGAGATTTTGATTTTAAAGAAATTCGTGAAATAAGGTGGTCATGCCTAAAACTTTAGGTGAAAGTTGTCCTATAAATTATTTGGAATCAACGTTTCAATACTTAAGAAATTAGGACCTTTGCTTTATTTACATATTCAGCACTTAGTTTGATTATTTGGCATTGTCCTATTCACCCCCCCTATAGGACATCTTAAGCTTTCCTTTTCAATGTTAAAGCATAAGTTTAGACAATAGAACAAAATGGCTAATGCACTTAGCCGACTTGTAATTTTGTTAGTCACCATAGGTAATGAGCTTGTCAAGTTTAAATGCCTTAAAAATATATATGCCGATGATGACGACTTCAAGGACGCATGGATTAGATGTCAAGAGGGTCATCCCAGTAACATATATATACAAGATGATTTTCTCTTCAAAGGTAATCAATTATGAATCCCTAAAAGTTTTCTAAGGGAGCAAATTATCTAAGAGATACATAGAGGTGGCCTTGGTGGACACTTTGGGTAAGACAAGACACGAGCTCTTATTGAGGAATGGTATACTAGACGCAATTAGTATGTGATGTGGGTAGAGCGGTGTAGTGTTGTCATGTTTATCAGACCTCCAAGGGGAATTATCATAATATGGGCCTCCACATCCCATTATTCGTAAATGACGATCCTTGGGAGGACTTATCTATAAATTTTATGCTTGGTCTCCCACAAACATAACGCGGCATGGATTTAGTGTTTGTGGTAGAAGATCGTTTCTCGAAGATCATGCACGGTATCCCATGTAAGAAGACAATCGATGCAACACACATGGCGAATCCATTCTTTAGAGAGGTCATGCGACTATACTGGATTCCCAAAACCATTACTTTTGACCTTGACTCGAAGTTTCTTAACCACTTATGGTGGACTTTGTGGAATCAGTTGGGTATACAAATTCAATTTATTAATGCTTACCACCAACAGATCGATGGATAAACTGAAGTTGTGAATCACACGTTGGAAAACCTCTTCCTGGTGTATTTCAGGTGATAAACAAAAGTAATGGGATTTGGCCTTGTCTTAACTGGAGTCTGCATTCCGCAACATGGTGAGCCGCTCGACAGGGAAGTCCTCATTCCAAATTGTTTATGGTCGAGTGCCCCAACACGCACTTAACTTGGATCCGTTATCCAAGCTCACAGGCATGAGCATTGTAGAAGAACATATGGTGGACTGAATTGTGGGCATTCATGCAGATGCCAAATCGCA
The DNA here is from genome assembly GCF_029962835.1 of Magnolia sinica. Classification (NCBI taxonomy): domain Eukaryota; kingdom Viridiplantae; phylum Streptophyta; class Magnoliopsida; order Magnoliales; family Magnoliaceae; genus Magnolia; species Magnolia sinica. Next base: position 82,244,893 of record NC_080575.1, on the reverse strand, counting down.
TGCCTCGAATGACAAGTACAAGGAGCAAGTCGACAGGCATCAACGATAAAAGGTGTTCAAGGTGGGCGATTATGTTATGGTCCATCTATGCAAGGGGAGCTTTTTGACCGACACTTACAACAAGTTGAAGAACAAGAAGATTTGACCGATACCAAATCTCCAAAAGATCAACAACAATGCTTACTTTGTTGATCTTCCTTATGACATGGAGATCTCGCATACTTTTAACATTGCGGACCTAGTCGAGTATCATGAACCGAAGCAGGACGAGAACTCGAGGACAAGTTCTTTTGAAGTGGAAGGGACTAATGTAGAGCAAGTTGTGGACACGTTCATGGCAAAGATGTACCAGATAAGGCCTGATCATAGGCGTAAATGTTTAGAACCATTAGAACCTTAAAACAGTCGTATCTCACAAACCATAATGAATTTTTGAACATACCATATATGATTTTGGGGATATGAGAAGCTACTTTACCCAACCAACCCCGTTACATCAAGTTGCCCACACCGAATTTTCAAGATTCCATCAAATCGATGGTTAAATGTCTATTTTATTTTTATTTTTACTATAAATAGTAACTTTTGATCCCCCAAGTTGTAAGAGTCTGACCAATATGAAAAAGGCTTAGAGAAGTTCGGAGAACAACATGGTTAGGCTAAACTGAGCATTCACTATTTTTGGATGAAAACCATGACGTTTAGTAGGAATGGTAACCATCTATATAGTAGGAATGGTGAACATCTATAAATAGCACTACAGGAAATTGCTCTTTTACCGACGACATAATTTGTCATTATTTTATCTTTTTTTATCGATAATGATTATTACCGATGAAATATGTCGTCGCTAAAATCGTTGCAATAAGACCGTGGCTAAAGGCTTTTCCCGACAAAATATGACTTCGTCGACAATGATAAAACAATTACCGATGACTAAAATCATTAGCCAAACATGTTACTTTTAGTAGGAAAAAACAATATATTTCGTCGGTAAACACAGCTTATACTGACGAATATCTTCGTCGGTAAAACTGTGGATAGACGACATTACCGACGAGTACGTTTGTCGGTAAAACAATAATACCGACGAGTATGTTTGTCGGCATAAGCCCAGATAAATGACATTACCGACAAGTACATTCGTCGGTAAAACAATAATACCAACGAGTATGTTCGTTGGCATAAGCCCGCTATTACCGAAAAAATAATTCATCAGTATATCTCATTTATAGATCGTTGGTATAAATTTTTCTATTAATTTGTACCTACGAAATATTTCATCGGTATAAGTTTTCAACCTACTATTACCAATGAAATATTTCGTCGGCAATAGTCCGCTTCTTCATGGTTTTATTTATTTTTAAAATTCGGGAAAAAATTCCTAATACATACCTGTAAATACACCTATTACAATACATTTTCATCATATTCACATCCACATCCATCCAAACACAAACTACATTCATCCAAACACAAACCACATCCATTCATACACAAACAATCCTATCCACATACATGCACAAATATATATAAGTTTAACATTCGTATATAAAATAAATCATAAATTAAAAAAAAAAATCATATCCACATCCACATACAACCCACATTCATCCATGCACAAATACATATAAGTTTAACATTCGTATATAAAATAGACAAATACTAATTGTCGCTGCAAAATCCATATCCCCAATTATTCTCATAAACACATCCCCTATGATATCTTGCATTTCATCAACATCTTCATCCTCGTCATCCGGCACTATTGGGTCAGCAAAGACTTCAGTGGCCTAAACTATTTGGTGGAACTCTTCACCATGATGGATCCACCAAGTGTAACCCTGGTCAATTCCAATTATGAACAAATCATCTTGTACTTTATCTAAAGTCTTATAAACCATGTTCTTCTATTTTCGACATGGACACCTAATCCTATTGCCTGAATCTGCCCGATATCGCACAAATTCCATGAACTATTGAACCCCTTGTTTATACTCTAGGCCAAAACTGTTCTTAGCTTGCATCCAACTCTTATCCATCTCTACAATGAAATATTAGAGTCAGTTTACCGAAATAGGTTTAAGATTGGGTTAGGGTTATAGGTTTAGGATTAGGTGTAGGTTTAGGTTCAGATTTAAGTTTAGGCTTAGGGATTCAGGTTCAGTTTCAGGTTCAGGATCGGGTTTAAGATTAGGTTTTCAAGTTTAAATTTAGGTTATGGTTATGGTTATAGGTTTAGGATTAGGTGTAGGTTTAGGTTTAGAGATTTGAGTTTAGGTTTAGGTTTAAATTTAGGTTTAGGAATTCCGGTTCGGTTTTAGGTTCGGGATCGGGTTTAGGTTTAGGTTTAGGTTAGGGTTATGGGTTTGGGTTTAGGTGTAGGTTTAAGTTAAGTGAACTAAGTTTAGGTTTAGGTTTAGGTTAAGGTTATAGGTTTAAGTTTAGGTTTAGGTTTAGGTTTAGGGATTTGAGAATAGGTTTAGGTTTAGGTTTAGGTTAGGGTTATAGGTTTAGGTTTAAGTGTAGGTTTAGGTTTAGGGATTTGAGATCAGGTTTAGGTTTAGGTTTAGGAATTCGGGTTCGAGTTTAGGTTTAGGTTTTCGAGTTTAGGTTTAGGTTTAGGTTATAGGTTTAGGTTTAGGGATTTGAGAATAGGTTTAGGTTTAGGCTTAGGCTTAGGTTTAGGTGGGGTTATAGGTTTACATTTAGGTTTAGGGATTTGAGATTAGGTTTAGGTTTATGTTTAGGTTTAGGAATTCGGGTTCGGGTTCAAGTTCGAGATCAGGTCTAGGTTTAGGTTTTCAATTTTAGGTTTAGGTTTAGGTTATAGGTTTAGGTTTAGGTGTAGGTGTAGGTTTAGGTTTAGGGATTTGAGAATAGGTTTTGGTTTAAGTTTAGGCTTAGGGTTTAGGGATTCAGATTCAAGTTCGGGTTCGAGATCGGGTTTAGGTTTAGGTTTAGGAGTTGAGATTAGGATTAGGTGTATGTTTAGGTTTAGGAATTTGAGTTTCGGTTTAGGTTTAGGTTTAGGGCCCGTTTGGCCGGTCGGATTGGAAGGGACTGAATGGTATTAGAAGGGATTGGAAGTTAAATCCCAGGATTGGCTGGGCGTGCCAAACAAAGTCGGTGATCTGATCCCAATCACATGGATCTTAATACAATCCACTAACAACACCATCATTACCTTTAAATCACATCCAATCCACCCTAATCTTTCCAAATTTACCTGGGACATGTTTGGTTCGAGGGATTGAAAGGGTTGTGAAGGTTTAATCCTGGGATTGGCTGGGCGTGCCAAACAGACTGGATATAGCAATCCCATTGATCTCAAGACAATCCACTGACAACATCATCATTACCTAGAAATCCATGCTATCCACCCTAATATCATTCAATCCCTTCACCCGGCCAAACGGGCCCTTAGGAATTTGGGTTTAGGTTCATGTTCAGGATCGGGTTTATGTTTAGGTTTTCGAGTTTAGGTTTAGGTTTAGGTTAGGGTTATAGGTTTAGGTTTAGGTGTAGGTTTAGGTTTAAGGATTTGAGAATAGGTTTAGGTTTAGGTTTAGGAATTAGGGTTCGGGATCAGGTTTAGGTTTAGGTTTAGATTAGGGATCTGTTTGACCTTATCAACATGTTTGATGCTAAATAAACGTTATAGTGGGCTCGACGAAGTTTTTAACGCTGGGCATTCAATCACCATTGTTTTCTTGTGGTGTGATCCACACTTGATCTTTGAATGTGCCTCAATTTGGGACATCCTCTAAAATGAGTTGCAACGAATGTAAATGGATGACGTAGATGTACAACACATAGATCGAGTTGGGTCCCACAATCAAGGCCTAACCCACTAAGCTAGTTACACCTGAAATCGGATTGCGTCCTGACTTACTCAGTACGCTTAGTTAGGCCCACTGTAAATATATGTAGTTTATCTACACCATCCATCTGCTTTTCCAGATCATTTAAGGGGTTGAAACCAAAATTGAATCATATCCAAAACTCAGGTGGACCATACCACAAGAAACAGTGGGTATAATGATTTCCATCATTGAAACCTTTCTAGGGCCTGTAGTGATATTTATTTATCATCCAACCTGTTCACAAGATCACACAGACATTGATGAAGGAAAAAAATAAATATCAGTGATTCCTAACTTCCAGAGACCCCGGCTCAACATCCGGATAGCTCCGATGCACATCCAGGTCTCCTCCATCAATTTCGAGCTAATACATAAATACGGGTCTGTCCAAATGGCCAGGCCACCCATATTGCTGTCTATAAAAAATGGGCAGCTTCTTCATGGTCATAATAGCAGTTCCCACCTTCCAAAGACCACCGCTCAACATCCGGATAGCTCCGACACACATCCAGGTATGCTCCATCAGGTGGGTCCTGCTCTTTCAAAACTTAGGTGGGCTAAAGCATATAGAACAAATGGATGGATAGAAAGCATCCATTTGATTGTCAGTTCACTTTACATATTGTGGCCCACCGAGGAGTAAAACTGCCTGACTTTTGAGGAAAAAAAACTGCCTCACAATTCACAACTATAAACTAACAAGTCACAATAATAATTTAAGAAAAAAATATAATACATATTAAGCTAACTATATACAATACACAATAATGAAAAAAGTGAAGAAGTAATGTAATACAATTAGTTAATTATACAATTGTTGGGATTTGGATGTCTAATTTAGGGACTTGGGGTTGGCTTCTTCATGGATTTTGAATTGTTTGAGCTAGGCCTAATGGGCCAGTCCTATTCAAAATTTTGATTTTGGCCAGCTCAAACACGGCCCATTGACAGTAATTTTATCCCTAAAGCATTTGTCAAACAGATTATTGGGAGATGTTACAATGCTTTTAGATCACTATAAGTTTCAGTGCTCTGAGTTGTAGTGGTACACTTCAATAGTCTATCTGTCTATCTGTCTAGATTTTCAAGTAGGTCCAACACACAATTCACAAAACTATCTGCTATGAAACATGAATGGTGAAACATCTTACACTCATGAATAAAACACCGGACCACAATCTCAAACACAAGACATGATTTGAAGTGGATTCCACTTTACATACCTATACCTTAAGAGTCCAAAGCAAGCAAGTGAGACCCACTTCCCTTGCCACCATATGTTGGTGGGGTGGTGATAAGAAGACTCACGTTCAAAAAACTCCCAATGAGTGAGTTTCACAACAGATAGTTCATGTATGTGTATCCATTTAATACTAATGCCTCCAATCAAGGATCTGACCACGATGTGAAGTGGCACTTGATCCTAACAAAGTCAAAGAAATTGGGGCCTACTTTGATTCAAATCCAATCCTCACTGGATGGTGATAAGCTAAATCCACAACATGTTTTTAGGTGTCTCAAAGTATAATTCTGCTAAATGAATATGTCTAATGGTAATACCTCCAGGAATTCAGCTTCCGCCTCAAGATCTGACTCTTAGATTGGGGCATTTCAAGCCCATATGCATACATGTCTCTCGCAATTGAGAAACTTTGGATAATATCTTCCTCTTCTTCTCCATTTCTTGATCCAGCTTTAGTCTATTTGCTATACGTGCTGAGCTATTGACTTTCTATTGATATGCTATCACTGCCTTCACAAATTCCTGCCAAGCTAATCATGCCATATCATTAGTAGATTTCTGACGTTCAACTTCTTCAGTTATACAATCCGTCTGCATTTGAAAAGAAGTCATAGATAAAACAGCTTGTATAGCTAAAGATTTACCGAAAATTCTTCATTGTGAAAGTAATTGATTAGAAATGAAAAACAAACAATCAACTATACAGATATAATTTTGCAAATAACTACACCATCCATCATTGAAAAAGGTCAAGTTTAAATGCTTGAATACTACAGGTACCTGATGAGGGATTCTAATTTACACTCAGCATATAAATGTTTCAGCTGCAAATGAATTATGTTTTCTTAACAAAACCATCACATAAGGATCCTTATCAAACGCTGAAGAAGCTTATGATTTAAGAAATAAATTGACCTGGAGATGAGAAGGATAATCAGTCTCTACTATCTATTTCTAAGTTGGTAACAACAAATTTCTCTAAAGCTCCTCTGTGAAAAAGAAACGAGAATATCTAGAATTTTATACTACTAAAACTGCATCTTTCCTGAAAAGCTATATACATAGCTGTAACCTTATAGATTGTGGGTATGGTTTAAACCAACTCAGTTTATAGATGCAAGTTCCACAGATAGAACCAGATACCGTATGTTTCTACCCGAATTATGATACAGTTTCTTATCTGCAGAGATAGCTCTTAAAAGGTGGGAAGAGAGATCGAGCAAGGAAGATAAAGAGAGAAAGGAGGAAGAGAGATCGATAGGTAGAGAGAGGAGGGAGAGATCCGTAGGAAGAGAAGAGAGAGGGGTGCGTATGAGACAGAGAGAGAGAAACAGAGAGAGTGGTTGGGCCGGCGCACCTTATTCGAAGGGGATTGCGTCCTACCCCGCCCGGATGATAATCTGTCCGGGCAGGGCTCTGTTGGGCCCATCATGATGTAACTGTTTTATCCACTACATTCATCACTTTTCTCAGATCATTTTAAGGTATGATCCTAAAAATGAAGCAGGTTCACAGCTCCTGTGGACCACACAAAAGGAAGCTGCAGTGATAACGACACCCACCATTGAAACATTTCCAAGGGCTACCGTGATGTTTTTTTTTTACCATCCAACCTATTCATAATGTCATGTGGACGTGGATGAAGTGAAAACACAAATATCAGCTTAATCCGAAACTTCTCCAGCTCCCATGAGGTTATTAACGGTGGACATTCAATCCCCACTTTGTGCTCCACTTAAGCCTTGGACTTGTCTCATTCATAATCATATATTGGGCCCACCTAGATGTGATTCACATATCCAGCCCATTCATTTCCCACTTGGATGAGGGGGCAAACCAAGTTTCAGCACATCCAAAACTCATGTGGGCCCCTCCAAGTGCTTTTATATATTTTAGTATGTCTTCGTATAGTTTTAGATGGTATGGCCCACCTGAGTTTTGTATATGGATGATTTTTGAGATATCTCATAACCTAAAGGGGACACATCAAATGCACGATGTTGATGTTCGATACACATCATGCCAACTTTTCTAATAGTGTTCTTACTGGAGATTTTTTTTAGACATTTTAATATTTCTCTTACTTTAAGCATCCAAATTCTAGTGCTACATACTAATATCTACATTTGTTGTCAAGCACTCAATCTCTGTCCAGTAGCATACATGAGATCCAGACTGTTCATATATTGTACCCAAGCATGGATGGAGCATATGCCAAAATCACACCAATCAGATGATCCTAGCCACTGGTCCGAGGATTTTGTAATCCTCGAGAGCCTGCTAATAGCTAGAATCACTTGAGTGATGTGATTTTTTGGGGTAGGCCATATGGACTATGGACAGTAGACCCAATAGATGAAAGGTTTGGATCATTAGAAATAACCCCGGATACAAAGGATAGATTCTAGACATATACCGTTAAAATGCACCCAAGTATTCTAGCAAACATCTACATGCAACAAAGCATAAGGGGATTTTTCCTTATTTTAAAGGCAGAACAAGGCATGGATCATTTTTGAAAATGGCAGCCAAGTGGATTCCTTTGTTGAGCTGTGAAATAATAGAAAAGAAATGTGATGAGCTGACCATGATATTTATATGCCATCCATGATGTGGGGTCCACCGTGATGTTTATATGTCATCTGACCCATTCACAAGGTGATTTTCACCAGGATGAAGGGAAAACGAGATATCAACAAGATCCAAAACTTCTGCCAGCCCCAAGCATATAATATATATTATTTCTTGTGATGGGGCCCACCTGAGTTTTACATTTGCCCCGTGCATGGGATAAATGTGAGCTAAAGAGACCGATGGATGGAATGGATGTTATAAGGACATTGTGATGGGCCTAACCAAGCATTGCGTTACATGGGCTCCTGAAAGCCCCTTCTAGTTGCTCCATCCCTATTCAACAGAGACCAAAAATCCGTCTAACACTAAACATGGGAGGGGATGCCACTAATGTGTGTGTATCCATGGGCACACACATATATACCAAAATGCTCTCCTAAGATGGGAATTTCGTAAAAACTTTTGACATGTGTTGTGGGTACAACATTTACCCCCATTTCATTTACAGGAGAAAAGGTCAGATTTCATTTACAAGCTCTCCAAATGGAAAGATTGGCTCTCCATTTACAGGACTTAAAAAATTTACAAGTTATCTAAAGACAGACAATCATTTACACCTTGCAGCCAAAACAGGACATGTTGTAAATGATTAATTACCACCTAAACCACTTACAGGCATCCAAACGAAAATTGATTTACTCTCATTTCAAAAAGACTGGAATCATAAGAACGAAATAAAATACCATCTGAGCCTAGAATCTTCCATCGATCATCAAATCGAAAGATAAAAACAGGAAAATGTACAATAGATATCCATCCAATGATGGTAATATATACAGAATAGATCAAATCGGTAGAAAGTACAATTAGAAAAAAAAAGTTAAAGAGAAGAAATCGATGAGAGAAAAAATATACAGATTACCGGTTCGACCAATGTAAGAGAGATTTGAGATGAGAGAGACAGAGAGGGAGACAATCGGGCATTGGGCAGGCAGCAAGGAGTTAGGGTTTAGGGTGACCGTAATAGGGTCGTCAGGCAGGCAGTAGTGCTCGTTCGGGTAGGAGAGGGGGTAGGGTAAGAAGAGGGAAGGGTAAAAAATATTTTTAACTTAAAATATAACATTATTACTGATAAAAATTTTCGTCGGTGATAGTTTTCACAATTCGTCGGTAAAAGGATTCAAAAATATTTGGCTCACCCGTGCTCTATCAGCCCCATCCACTCTATACATATGTTTTTAAATATACTTATTAGCTACACCAAAAACAAAAATTACAACTCAACATCCATGATCAACCACACAAAGTGAAATAATATGTCCACCGTTCATTTTTTCCGACGATGTATCTATTTTGTCGGTAAAAATCTGATTTACCAACGATTTTTTTTTTGTTGGTAAAAAGTTCATTTACCGATGATATTTGTAAGTGCTATAGTTTATATCCCTGTCTGTTGTCAAATTTGTGGTGCCAAAATCACTATTATATATAACTTGCATAAGTGAAGCTCTCTCAAGGATCAACATTCATGAACAAGCTATGCTCATAACAAGCAAAGCTCACAAGTACAAGGATCAATCTTGAATGCAATCTGCTCACAAGACAAGACTTAAGCTGCAAGACTTCATGAAGAGTTCAAGGCAGTTTGTAAAGAACTCAAGACACTTTCAAGATTGAGCTACATCAAGATTCAAGATCGATCTACATCAAGACTTCAAGGCTCATACTTCAAGGTCACTAGTCCCTAATGTTTCAATGTCCATACTTCATGGTTGAGGTTTGACTGATCATAGGTTGACCTTAGAAGTAGGTCATTTTGGATACATGAGTCGAATGTTTATTTTACATGAGTTTGGTCTGTTCTTCGACTAGTCCTAGGCCTTCTTCGACTAGTCCTAGAGTTGCTTCAAACAGTCTAAGAAATTCCTCGATCAGTCGTGAGTTTGTTACAATTTTCAGATAAAATCTGTTAGGCTTCGACTAATCCAGGAATCTGTTCGACCAGTCGAAGGAACAATGTCGACTGCATCGTCGACCTGTCGAAAATCTTCGACTCGAAATCTAGCGATGTTTTTAGGTTCTTCGACCAGTCGAAGGAAACCTACGACCAGTCGTAGGTGACCTACGACCAGTCGAAGGAACAGTGTCGACTGCATCTTCGACCTGTCGAAAATCTTCGACTCGAAATCCAGCGATGTTTTTAGGTTCTTCGACCAGTCGAAGGAAACCTACGACCAATCGAAGGTGACCTACGACCAGTCGAAGGAGACCTCCATCTAAGAACGTGGCTTATCCATGGATTCTTTCTAAATATTTGTTATTTGCTTCGACTAGTCGAATCTAGATTGATCAAGACGCGATCGTCTCACTTCTTGATAAAATAGTAGCATGCCAATCTCGGTTAATTGAAATCATTGAATTAATTAATCCATTTAAGCCAATCTTGCGTCGAACTTGAGAGATAATCTGTGCTCCATCTAAGTCTAACGTGTGCTATATTTAATATTCTCTTTCCTTAGCTTTATTTAAATTGATTTTGTTTCTGCTATTCCAATCTAATTTGCATAAGAGGAATTGTTATTCCCTTTCTTTGGAATCAAAATCAAGGCAAGCCCTATTTGGTTTACTTTAAAATCTATTAGAATTAGAACCATTGTAATTAAGTCTTGGACATTGAACTTGGACATTCAATCATCTACTCGACTTAGTTCTGGCTGCTACAATGAAGGAGATAATCAGGTATTTTACATTTAATTGTAAATTCCTTTCTGTTTTGGTTTCTTTCAAGATTTGCCAGAAAAATCTTGTTGTATTGGTTTTCTGAGGAGAGACAGGAAAACTCAGAAGTGGGGTTTTTTTAATTGTGTAAGCCCACAGACAAAGACACAATTGTAAAGGTTTTGGGTGAACCTGGGAAAACCTATTTTGTTAGTGAACGCTAATATCCCCTGTGTGAGGATATTAGGAGTGGAGTAGCATTCTGTGTGGCTGTTGTTTAACAGTTGGTGAACACACAGGCGAACCACTATAATCCCTTATGTTGTGGTTGAATGATTTATACTTCTAATCTTTAATTATTCTTTTGTGGGATGTATGTATGGTGGTGAATGTTGTAATCATTTAATTCAAGCATTGTGAGAATGTTGTAATAGTTTAGAATTTATTTTCTGCTATTCCTTTATCGGCTTGATATTCAATTTCTTTTAAAAGTTGTTCCAACAAGGTTGCCCTGCCATTTTTATGGTGTATGGCTGTCCCTAGAACAATACATTTGTAATTACAATTTATTTCAATTCAGTTTGTATTTATTTCTGTAATCCTCTTTGGTTTGAGATTTGATACAAAGATCTTTCTAGAAATAAGGTTGTCCTACCTTAAACTCTGGTTTTTGGTGTAAGGTTGTCCTTAGAACAACATTTGTATCAACCTCTTAAGATCTGAATTTTGAGGTTATTTTACTTTCCTACATTGTGATTTACTTTGGCTATCATATTCTTTTTAATTCCGCTGTTATAAGTTTTATTTGGCATTGTCTTATTCACCCCCCCCCCCCCCCCCTCTAGGACATATAGTCAGGCCTTTTCAAGTAGTATCAAAGCCTAATAGCTCTTTTTTATTCTTGGATTTAATTCCTGAGCTAACGATTTAAGCTATTTAAGATGTCAAACTTTGATAGCCTTTCAGTCACAAGGCCTCCACCCTTTGATGGCTCCAACTATGCCTATTGGAAAGCCAGAATAAGGATCTTCCTCAAATCAATGGATGAAAATGTGTGGCAAGCCACAGTGACTGAATGGAATCCTCCTATCATGGAAGTTACTGGGGTTAATGGTTCAAAATCTATGAAAGTCACACCATATTACCAATGGACCACTCTTCAGAAAAGTGAGAGTAGTGCAAATGCTAAAGCACTAAATGCAATTACTTACGCACTATCACCGGATGAGTTCAAAAGAATCATTTCCTATGATACTGCAAAGCAAGCTTGGGATATATTAGAAATGACACACGAGGGTACTATAATTGTCAAAAAATCTAAAGTCCAACTCCTCACAACCAGATTTGAAGAAATTCATATGGAGGAAAATGAAATGTTTATGGACTTTTACACTATATTGAATGACATTGTAAACTCAATGTGGGGTCTTGGCGATAAAATCCCAGAAAGTACAGTGTGTGCAAAAATATTATGCTCACTTCCTAAACGGTTCAACTCTAAAGTAACCGCGATCCAAGAACTTCGTGATATGGATAATATGAGGGTAGAAGAACTAGTTGGTTCTTTACAAACCTACAAGTTAAACTTTAAAGCTCCTAAAGGTAAATCTATCGCACTAAAATCTTCTAAATGTAATTCAGAAGAAAATTCTGATTCAGAAGATGATATGGCTCTTTTAGCTAAGAAATTTTATAAGATTTTCAAAAGCAAGAAAAGGGTTGATTTTTAAAAATCAAATGATAAAAAGAAGTTTAGACCCAAATCTCGAAAATCTTTGAAAGATAGTTAATGTTACAATTGTCAAGAATATGGGCACTTAGCAAATAGATATCCTAAAAGGGACAAACCCAAGAAGAAGGGTATGTTGGCTACATGGGATGAATCATCTGATTCTGAAGGTTCTTCTCAATCAGAAGATTCTGAAACTGAGTCGGGCAATGAGGTTAAAGCTCTTATGACTCTAGCCAAATTCACATTTTCAGATAATGACTCAACAAGTGAAGAAAATCTGAATAGTGAATGTGAAAATGAAGATGATCTTCAAGACGCTTACAATGCCCTATATAAGGAAAGTTGTAAAATTGCTGTCAAACTTAAACTTCAAAAAGAAAAGTTTTCTAAACTGAAAAAATGTTTTGAATCACTTGTCTTAGAAAAATCACAAATTTCAGATTGTTTTGAAAAATCAAAATGCGATTTGGAATTCAAAAACTCCTTAATTATTGATTTAAAATATGAAATTGAGAAACTTAAAACTGAAGTATCTTCTCTTCTGAGTCTAAAGGACACATGGAAATATGCCCAAAGTGATCCAAAGTTAGAAAAACTATTATCCAGATCAAGAAAATGTGGCGATCGATCCGGGTTGGGCTATGATAAAAATCTACCTCCTAAATAAAAGTATACTCCTCCTATGTTTGTTAAAGGAGAGTCCTCAAACTCAAAAGGGAAAAGTACTTATCAAGATTTTTCCAGAAATTCAAAAACTTTTCAAAAACCTAGAAACAGCCATGTCAACTTTAATAAGAAATGAAATCCACTAGCTAAAAAGATAGTTGATTTACTCAAGGAGCTCTTAAAATCTAACTCTATAGGTCATTCCTACAACTATACACAAAAGAAGACCAACTATGTTCCCTAAACCCAAAACAGTTATGAAATGAGTTCCTAAAGTTACCTGCTTAGTTGCTCACACTGCTTTCAAAGCAACAAGTTATTTAAAGTGGTACTTAGACAGTGGATGCTCCAGGCATATGACAGGTGACAAAGCTTTATTCATGGATCTGAAAGATATGACTGATGGTTCAGTCACATTTGGTGATGGTAGCAACTGCAAGATTATAGGCCAAGGTACGGTTTAACTTTTTAATCTTCCTGTGTTTAAAAATGTTTTATATATTGAAGGCTTAAAACATAACTTGCTTAGTATATCTCAAATATGTGATAATAACCATAATGTTCGGCTTTCTAATCAAAGCTGTGAGATACTAAATAATAAGGGTTCTGTAATATTAACTGGACGTAGAACGTCTGAAAATTGCTATATTATTAGCGAATCCAGCTCATCTAATCAAACATGTTACATGGTCCATACAGACGAGACTGATTTATGGCACAAACGTCTTGGACATGTACATTATCGAAATTTATATAGATTGAGCAAACGAGAACTTATAAGAGGTTTACCCAAACTTCAGAAATTAGATAAAATATGTGGTGAGTGCCAGATAGGCAAACAAACAAAGAACTCACACAAAAAGGTGAATTCAAATACCACATCAAGACCACTCGAACTTCTCCACATGGATCTGATAGGACCTACCAGAACAGAAAGCCATGATGGGAAAAAGTATATCTTGGTAATAGTTATGACTTTACCAGATTCACTTGGGTAGTCTTCTTAAGGGATAAATCTAAAACCCTTGAAGAAGTAAGAAAAGTTTTCAAAAGGATTCAAACTGAAAAATCCTCTCAAATCAATAAAATTCGTAGTGATCATGGATCTGAATTTGAGAATAACAATTTTGCGAAGTTTTATACCGACCAAGGAATATTACATGAATTCTCTGCTCCCAAAACTCCACAACAAAATGGAATTGTAGAAAGAAAGAATAAGGTGCTTCAAGAAATGGCTAATGTCATGTTGAATAGCATGAAGCTCTCTAAAAATCTTTGGGCTGAAGCAGTCAACACAGCTTGCTATATTATTAACCGAGTCTACACTAGCAAAGATAATAATAAAACGGCTTACGAATTGTGGTTCAATAAAAAGCCTACTGTTAAATACTCTCGATCAGTCGAAGTGCTATATTTTACGTGATCGTGAAAATTTGGGAAAATTCGATACGAAGAGTGATGAAGGTATTTTTCTAGGATATTCCTTAAACAGTCGAGCTTATAGGGTTCTGAACAAAAGGACTGGTGTGATTCAAGAATCCATTAATGTTGTCATTGATGATCACTTAAACACACCAATTTCTAATTCAGATAATGATGAAGTACTAATCATCGATAAACCCGATACTTCATCGAATCAGACTAATTCTGAATTGAGGACTGTTAAAGATCATCCAACCACACAAATTCTTGGAAACCCTCTCACCGGTGTTCACACTCGTAGACAACTTGAGGATATATGTAATTATGTATGTTTTACATCCCAAATAGAACCATCTAACGTAAAAGAAGCTTTTGCTGATGAGAACTGGATTGTTGCGATGTAAGAAGAACTCAACCAATTCGTAAGAAATGATGTTTGGTATCTCGAACCAAGACCTAAAGATAAACACATCATTGGAATAAAATGGATTTTCAAAAATAAGTCTGACGAGTTTGGAAATATAATTAGAAACAAGGCTAGACTAGTGGTACAATGTTATACTCAAATTGAAGGGATTGATTTCGATGAAACTTTTGCACCAGTAGCACGTCTTGAATCTATCAGACTATTTATATCCATTGCATGTTTTAGAAAGATAAAGATCTATCAAATGGATGTGAAAAGTGTTTTTCTAAATGGCGATTTACATGAAGAAGTCTATATTGAACAGCCAATGGGTTTTGAAGATTCCAAAAATACTGATTATGTATATCAGCTTAAAAAGGCACTTTATGGATTAAAACAAGCACCTAGGGCATGGTATGAGAAACTAACGAAATTTCTTTTAAGTCATAATTTTCAAATGGGATCTGTTGATAAAACTCTGTTTGTTAAAAAACATAATGATTATATCTTAATGGTGCAGATTTATGTTGATGATATCATTTATGGATCAACTTGTACTAACTTGACTACTGAGTTTGCAGATTTGATGAAATCACCGTTCGAAATGAGCATGGTTGGGGAATTGACTTATTTTCTTGGATTGCAAGTAAAGCAACAACCTGAAGGAATATTCATTTCTCAATCTAAGTATGCTTTAAATCTAATCAAGAGATTTGGATTTGAGAATGGCAAGAATTTTGATACTCCTATGAGTACTACCTTGAAACTCTCAAAAGACTCTAATGGTAAAAATGTTGACTCAAAACTTTATCGGAGTATGATTGGTAGTTTGTTATATTTAACTGCTAGTAGACCTGATATTTCTCTAAGTGTTGGTATTTGCGCAAGATATCAATCTGATCCAAAAGAATCTCACTTGATTGTTGTCAAGCGAATTATTAGATATGTCGCAAGTACTATAAATCTCGGTCTCTGGTATCCTCATGAGACTAGTGTCCAATTAGCTGGGTACTCGGATGCTGACTGGGCTGGTAATCTAGATGATAGAAAATCAACCAGTGGTGGTTGTTTTTTTATTGGAAATTGTCTAGTTTCCTGGTTTAGTAAGAAACAAAATTCTATATCACTTTCAACAGCTGAAGCTGAGTATATCGCAGCTGGTAATGCATGTACACAGCTTGTTTGGATGCAACGAATGCTAAGTGATTATGGAATTAAACAGGATTCTATGTTATTACATTGTGATAATTCCAGTGCGATAAATATTTCAAAAAATCCTATTCAGCATTCTCGTACTAAGCACATTGACATTAGATTTCATTATATAAGGGAATTAGTAGAAGAAAAAGTTATATCTCTAGAATATATTCCTACCGAAGATCAACGAGCTGACATTTTCACAAAACCTCTCAATAAAAGCAGGTTCAAAAAGATGAAATTTGATCTTGGCATGTGCATTTTAAAATGATTATTTATGCATACTTATATTATAGTGTATATATTTGCTAGATTGAATTCCAATTTTTGTATAATTTAAAACAAATATGGATTTTTGGGCATTCTTTGACCAGTCGTGAGTGTACACGACCAGTCGTCCTACGACCGGTCGTAGATACCCACGACCAGTCGTAGAACTTGGGAATCACTTAAAATTGGGGATTTTTACTTTCTTCCTCATTTCGGTTTTCTTCTCTAAGGTGCCGTGCTTCGACTTGTCGAACCCATCTTTCTTGTTCTTCAAGGTTAAGTGTTCTAAATCGCTTTTTCTTGCAGATTTGTGTCTAGATTGTTTTCTTTTCAAGCTTTAAGCTTTCTATTTTGAATTTCATTGAGATTTGGGGTTTGGATTTTGAAAAATCTGTTTTGAGTAAACCCACTTCTCAATCTTTTGTAACTTCTTTATTCCTTGAAATCCTTTTTGCAAATGGCTTCTAAAGGCAGAAAAACTACTTCTCGTGGTCCTTCTTCTTCCTCCAGATCGACCGCTATCTCTAAACGTCATCTTCTTGTTCCCAATGATGATCCATCATATGTTAGGGACATTAGATTACGTAATGTTATTGTTGAACATCCTGTTGATGTTAATCATATTACACCTTTTGACATCCTTCCTATGCTTGAAGCTGTAGGTTGGGTTAACTTATTACATTGGGGTGGGCCTGCATACCGGTCCATTGCCCAATCCATGTTTACATGTATTAGTGCTTTCTCACAGGATAATTTAATTTTTAAAATATCTACTAGAGAAGGGCCTTTTGACGTTGATCGTCATTTAATTTCAGCCCTTATGGACATTCCTGTGAATGATGAGGGTATTCCTATCCATAACTTAACTGAAAAACCCTCAATGTCTGAAAAACGCATGCTCACTAGAGACTTGTACAACATGGATGTTCAATGGACTCAAAAAGGGAAAGCGCTTCCTGCAAGGTATTTATTACCTAAGTACAGAATTCTCCACAAAATATTTATGTCTAATTTGTATCCTCATTCGAGTAATAAAACTGACTTGACTTCGTTTATGGTTCGTGTTATCCATGCTATTTTCAATGGTACTCAGATTTGTTTACCATCATTAATCTGTCATTTCATTCTTTAGTTTAGACTCCATCCTGGTCATAGTGACATTCCTTTTGCCTATTTAATGACTGTATTGGCTACACATATGTTAGTCGGTATGCCAGTTGATGAAGCACCTATCTATCATCTGATTTTCAATAATACTAATATCAATAAGATGAAGCTGGATCTGCTTCCTGAACAAGGTAGTGGTGGTGGTGGTGGTCATGAAGAAGCTGGTGATTACACTAATATGGATGACATTTTTGAGGAACTGGATTCTGACTCAATAAATGATCCAAATTTTGAACCATCTGATGTTGATGCTCGTCTGAGTGCATTAGAGGGTAAAGTTGAGAATATAAATGTAAAGTTGAAAAACATGTCTGTTGCTCATGATTTAGAATTCAAGTACATGCGCAAATATCTTAGGCGATTGAACAAAGGCATGCACCAACTTGATCCCTCTATTCCTGCTCCGTCATCTGGTTCTGGTTCTGACTAGTTTATATGAGACTTCTGGTCTGTAATAACTTTATAACTTAGCACTTGGTTGACTGATTTTGATTTGGATACTATCTATGTTTTATGCTGGATATTTATTCTATGTGAAGCTATGCTAAGTATCTCTATCTCTGTTTTGTTATACTCTCATAACTCCTCATGTTTACTCTCATATATCCCTTTATTTAGTTCTCCTTTATTGTTGTTTCCTTTGTCATATTGTGACAAAAAGGGGGAGAATGGTTTGTTCTTAACGATGTGATTGTGAGAGGAGTAGCATTGGTTATGTTACTCAGGGGGAGTATGCTTGAAACTAGTTGAATGAAACTGTTTGAATGTTGAATGTTGAAGACTGAATATTGATTTGCAGGTAAGCCAGTTTATATGACCTGGTTCATAACTCTTTAACCAGTTGTTTTACTTTATGTTTATCTTGGTTATGTGTTTTATCACTAATTTGACAAAGGGGGAGATTGTAAGTGCTATAGCTTATATCCCTGTCTGTTGTCAAATTTGTGGTGCCAAAATCACTGTTATATATAACTTGCATAAGTGAAGCTCTCTCAAGGATCAACATTCATGAACAAGCTAAGCTCATAACAAGTAAAGCTCACAAGTACAAGGATCAATCTTGAATGCAAGCTGCTCACAAGACAAGACTCAAGCTGCAAGACTTCATGAAGAGTTCAAGGCAGTTTGTAAAGAACTCAAGACACTTTCAAGATTGAGCTACATCAAGATTTCAAGATCGATTTACATCAAGCTTCAAGGCTCATACTTCAAGGTCACTAGTTCCTAATGTTTCAATGTCCATACTTCATGGTTGAGGTTTGACTGACCATAGGTTGACCTTAGAAGTAGGTCATTTTGGATACATAAGTCGAATGTTTATTTTACATAAGTTTGGTCTATTCTTCGACTAGTCCTAGGCCTTCTTCGACTAGTCCTAGAGTTGCTTCGACCAGTCTAAGAAATTCCTCGATTAGTCGTGAGTTTGTTACAATTTTCGGGTAAAATCTGTTAGGCTTCGACTAGTCCAGGAATCTGTTCGACCAGTCGAAGGAACAGTGTCGACTGCATCTTCGACCTGTCGAAAATCTTCGACTCGAAATCCAGCGATGTTTTTAGGTTATTCGACCAGTCGAAGGAAACCTACGACCAGTCGAAGGTGACCTACGACCAGTCGAAGAAGACCTTCGACCAGTCGTAGAACGGTCAGAGCTTATCCCACCGGATCTTTTAAATATCTGTTATTGCTTCGACTAGTCGAAGAGCTCCCTAGACCAGTCGAAGACGCGATCTGCTCACTGATAAATAGTGCACGAATCTCAGAAGAAATCATTGAATTAATTAATCCATTCAAGCCAATCTTCGTCGAACTTCTGAGAGATAATTCTGTGCTCCATCTAAGCTAAGTGTGCTTATTTAATATTCTCTTTCCTTAGCTTTATTTAATTGATTTTTTTTTTCTGTTATTCCAATCTAATTTGATAAGAGGAATTGTTATTCCCTTTCTTTGGAATCAAAATCAATTAAGGCAAGCCTTATTCGGTTTAATTTAAAATCTATTAGAATTAGAACCATTGTAATTGAGTACTGGACATTGAACTTGGACATTCAATCATCTACTCTGATTTGGTTCTACCGGGCTGCTACAACGAAGGAGATAATCAGGTATTTTACATTTAATTGTAAATTCCTTTCTGTTTTGATTTCTTTTAAAATTTGCCAGAAAAATCTTGTTATATTGGTTATCTGAGGAGAGTCAGGAAAACTCAGAAGTGGGGTTTTTTTAATTGTGTAAGCCCACAGACAAAGACACAATTGTAAAGGTTTTGGGTGAACCTGGGAAAACCTATTTTGTTAATGAACACTAATATCCCCTGTGTGAGGATATTAGGAGTGGAGTAGCATTCTGTGTGGCTGTTGTTTAACAGTTGGTGAACACACAGGCAAACCACTATAATCCCTTGTGTTGTGGTTGAATGATTTATACTTCTGATCTTTAATTATTCTTTTGTGGGATGTATGTATGGTGGTGAATGTTGTAATCATTTAATTCAAGCATTGTGAGAATGTTGTAATAGTTTGGAATTTATTTTCTGCTATTCCTTTATCGGTTTGATATTCAATTTCTTTTAAAAGTTGTTCCAGCAAGGTTGCCCTGCCATTTTTATGGTGTATGGCTGTCCCTAGAACAATACATTTGTGATTACAATTTATTTCAATTCAGTTTGTATTTATTTCTGTATTCCTCTTTGGTTTGAGATTTGATACAAAGATCTTTCTAGAAATAAGGTTGTCCTACCTTAAACTCTGGTTTTTGGTGTAAGGTTGTCCTTAGAACAACATTTGTATCAACCTCTCAAGATCTGAATTTTGAGGTTATTTTACTTTCCTGCATTGTGATTTACTTTGGCTATCATATTCTTTTTAATTCCACTGTTATAAGTTTTATTTAGCATTGTCCTATTCCCCCCCCCCCCCCCCCCCCTCTAGGACATATAGCTAGGCCTTTTCAATATTGTATAACGTCGGTAAAAATAGCCTCTCTGTCATCGGAAAGGATACTAATGGATCTTTTGCTGACAAACTATTTGGTTCATCGGGAAAAATTACATTTCCCGACGAAATAATCGTCGGGAAAATAGTTTTCACCGACGATACATAATGTCGTCGGGAAAAATTTCCAGGCCATCATTGTAAATGGTGGCAGGAACATATTTGGTCGTGGCGGAAAGTCATGTTTACCGACGAAATTGATTTCGTCGAAAATAAGTTCATTGGTAAAAGGCCAATTTCTTGTAGTGTAGTAAGTTTACTATTTTTAGTAAGTCATGTTTTAGGGAGTTTGAGTCTAAAGCTTGGTCCTAGGTTTGAGCTTACTAATTGGAGGATTGTAATTTCATTTTTATTCATCAATTAATTTATTTTTATTTTATTAGTAATTATTTCAAAATTTGTCCCTCATAAATTCGGGGAAGCTCTGTGTTATTAGAAACTATTACTAATTTTATCACTCATAAATTCGAGGAGGCTCTTTGAGGAGTCTAAAGAGCTCCATTGATTCTGAGTAGTTATCCCCTGAGGAAGGCTGTGATCGACCTCATCATATCCTTCCATGTGTCATAAATTATTTGGGAGTATAAAACTTTGGCTGATTTCGTTTACAACCATACATTTTCAATTAATTGTGGCCCACTTGACCAGTGGACGGACATGATTCTTAGGATAGGGAATCTACATAATAATATCCTTTTTGATGGATTAATTGTATATGGAACCTATACTCCAAGGTAATGAACGATTGTGGTGCCCTTCTCGTTAGTTTATTCCTCCACATAATGCTAACTTGCATCTAGAATTGAACACGGTCCATCTCATAAACAAACATGATATCATTTTTTGTTCATGTGAGACCCATGTGATCTTGATCTAAACCACTGATCAGATAGGAAGCATTGAATGTCCTTAATAGGGAATGAAATCTATTATGGGTAAAAATGGACTAATCAATAAGACGAGGTCAGGTCCAACATCTGTGCATGTTACGAGCTTAGTCGCAAGAAGATGAAGTACCCACTTCCATTAGACATTGACCTCTTCCATGGTCTCATACATTTTCGAGCTACCGCTTGGGTTATTTCTTGAGAACAGCTCCTACCCAAGTGATAAGATGAAGAGGATGGTCATCCCCAATTCTGTCCACATTTCTCTAAGGAAATGACCTCGATCTTCATGCTCGGACGAGGGAAGGTCAGCAAGTTGACCATCTGCTTAATATTAAAGGAAGGCTCGACCCCAGCTCACTAGAGAATTTAGGTCGACAAACCACTCTCTAGAACAGCCGTATAAGTCACCTCGAACTCTTCAACTCGGCTTCCTGTCGCACGCTTCTACTAGTTCCGACTTGGTACCAACTGTCCAGATCTTACCAAAGTTACTCGTCCGACGTCTCAGTCGAGGATCTCAGGAAATAACTACAACATGGGTCTGTTCGAGATTTTCGGTGAATATCTAAGATGATCACTGCGATATGCCCTAGATCTAAATCCCTCCATGACACGTCCCTACTAAATAGGGAGATCATCCCCTACGCTACCACCATCTCTCACCTATAAATACAAGCATCCCTAATGGTGAAAGGTATGCACAATCCAACTTAGAAAACACACCCAAAAGTCTTACGTTCTACTAGACCAAGCTTGCCTGTCTGACTTTGGTATCGGAGAGTCCCCTGCTACAACCAGGGTCTCCTTCTGTCTTCTATTGCAAGTACCAAGTGGTCTAAGGAGGACGCCTAAATCTCCGCATCAACAGTTTGGCGCCAACTGTGAGAACGACATCGAAAGTCGTTCTCTGCTAGAATAGTCCGTAGATCATCGATACTAATCTTCCCAGCCTCAAGCTGATTCTGCACCTGTAGGCCCAGCGCAATGATCCCGGAACCGGGGAGGTTGGCTCATCTCTCTGGAGCATCAGGTTGAAGCCATAACTAGCAACATCGATCTGATAAGGCAAATGCTAAAGTGATGAATCCCTCCTCTCGAACAGGGGGCTGAGGAGGTTATTGCTCCACCAGCCACCGAAGTTTCAGCACCATCTCAAGCACCCTTCGACTCTCGGATGAGCAAACTGGCCTGTGAAGTAGCAAGACATGCGACCTCTCATGCCTTGGGAAATGCCATTCTTGCTGCCTCCGACTTATGTCATGATTTGGAGAAGAAAGGGCGTAGAAAAGCTCTTGAGATAGTGGCCGAAAACGAGGACCCCTAGGAGGATGAGCTCGACGAACTATGAGGTCAGACCGGCGACATACGACAGACTTATCGCACACACGTTCCAACCTCGATAGAAGCCATGTTGGAGGAAACTAAGCCACCGTTCATCGCCGACATCATACAAGCTCAACTCCTACCTAAATTTCGAATGCCACAGATCACCCCTTATCCGTGGCCACTGACCCGGTCGAGCATCTAGAGTCTTTCAGGGTATGGATGGAGCTTTATGGTGCGTCGATTGTGGTGATGCACCGAGCATTCTCCTTAACTATGTCAGGGGCAGCTCAGAAATGGTTTTGATAATTGAAACCGCAGTCCATCAATTCATTCATGCAACTCAATAAGGCCTTTAGTACCAACCTCATTTGAGGAAAAGAAAGGCTAAAGCTAACAACTCACCTCCTCACCATCATCTAGAATGAAGATAGTTATTGAAGGATTACATCAAACATTTCAACCTAGAAGTGATGCAAGTGGATGACTATTCGGATCAGATTGCCCTGGCCACCATGATGGCCAGCCTGAGGGAGGGGAGATTTCTCTGGTCACTTAGTAAGAATCCTCCGAAGATATTGGCTGATCTCCTCAATCGAGCCCAAAAATACTCTAATGTCGAGGAGCTTTTTAGTTTGTAAAATGCTACTTGAAATAGGGGGAGCTCGACAAAGGAGAAACAACCTAAGAAAGAACAAGCATCGACTCCCAACAACAAATGAAGAAGAGATGATAATCTAACCAGAGGTCAACGTCTGAGTAGACGACCCGAGAGAAGATTCAGCTCTTACACTCCCCTTAACGCGATGGCCGAGCAGGTCCTCATGGAAGTTCGGGACAAATGGCTTCTCAAATAGCTAAACCGGATGAAGACTGACATTGACAAGCGAGATAAATAGAAGTATTGCCACTCCCATTGCGACTACATGTAAGACCCGTATCCTAGTCTGTACTGTTCTGTAGGCTTCCACGGTCCTTCTGGTTGAATTTCAGTGACCCGCGATCTGCTATCGGTGTTTATGCATAATGCTGAGTCGTGTCCCGTATATCATAGACGGCTCAACTCGAAACTTGTATCCTTTCGACCTTCCAACGTCGCATCTCGCACGCTGATGCGATGCTCGGGCGAGGAGTGTGGGCCTGCGTTCAGTTCGAGAAAAACACCGCACATTGCAATCCTGAGAGAATCCATCACATTAAATGTTAAGTACACAACCCATCACTCACACCCATTGTAATGACCCTGAAAATTTTGTGCTAATCTTTCCTTAAGTAGTTGTTTTAGGGTAATTAGCGCTATACTCGATTGCTTGTGAAATTCACATCAATCACTTTAAATTCGATCTACATGACTCAAAACTTGTAGATTAGTTAGCGCTATGTTACTCTAAAATCTGGGATCCATCGCTAAATCCAGTTGTTCTGGAGAATTTTTAGAAGTTCTGGATCGGACCTGGACCGCGCGTCGAAAGTCTGATAGTGATGATCTTAGGTTGTTGCGGTCACCAGGTTGTGCTTGACCATTACCTCGAAAATTAAGTCCATGTGATGTTCTGGGTAGATTTGATTGAGTTCGGAGTGAAGAGTGTGAGAACGGTTGGAAATTTATTAAGCTTTTATGAAATCTGAGTCGTGTCGCTTGCGCGATGATTTTAAGCTATCTGACCATTAGATTCTGACCCAATTTCACCCTCTGATCAGGGAAGGTGGCCCAGGCATGTCCTTGTGCTTGTGGACCTGATCGAGATTCTTTGACCGTTGAATTGAGTGTGGTCTGCCATGGCTGATCTGAAGAGCCGGTCAGTACGGAAGCTCAGCTTGACCTAGATCCATGGTCAGTGAGCTTAAGTCCAACCTTTCGTGGTATTTGGCCCACCAGAAGTGCTTCATTGGATCGCGAGAGTCAGGTTTTGGTTATACCCTAAGTATACCTTGGCCCTGGGGTTATTTTCATCAATTTGAGGCCTATTTATAGTCCTTAAACCCTAGCTCTCTTTTCCATATGAATTTTCTCTAACCCTAGCTTGGAAAGAGAGTGGAAAAGAGAGAGAGTGAGAGAGAAGTTTGGTGAATCATCTTGGATTCTTTCCCGTTCTTCCACATCTTTGAACCTTCACTTTGAATGGTTATTCTGACGATTTTGAGTTAATCTTTGGGTAAGTTAACCTAACCCTAATCTGTGTTAGAGCTTAGAATAGTCTTGGTGTTGTTGTATCTCATTTTTATCTTTGCTTTAGGTTATCTTGTCGCCGTTGACGAAGACAACTCGTCTGAAATCAGTTCAGTGTTCTTTTCTGGCTTAAGGTGCGGACTTTAAGTGTATAGGTTATGGTTTTTAAGGCTTTCAATGCCAGTTAATGATTTATTCTTGTTATGGATGAGATTTCACATGCCAAATGTTGTATTTACTTTGTGTTCCTGATATACATGTGTTATATTGAGATTTGTGTATTATATGTGTATGTATAAAGTACCGTATATGTATAAATTATGCACTTGTGTTTGCCATGATCATTTGTCATGTATGCATGTTAGATGTGTGTATGACAACTCCTTGGTAAAAGGAATTGTCCAAATGCTTGTTTTTTAACATACGTCATGTGTGTTGTTTCATGTATTCTAAGTGTTTATAGAAATGTCTGAATGATCTAAGGTGTGATATTTGAACCTAGTATGGGCATTGAGAAGCGATTCTCGACTCTCCCACTAGTGTGCATGATTTCCTTCTTGCTAGTTACATTCCTTGTTGTTTAAATTCAAGCATTTCTTATGCTTACATTTATGTTAAGTTGATATTCTTCAAATGCTTGAGTACCACATGATTTGAGTTGTTGTTCCTTTACTGTTCTACATTCAATATGAATATCTTTTGTAGTGTAATGTGTGTGGGACTATGCATTAGTCCAGGAAATCGGTAATCGACCTTAAGGTTGTGGCTGAAATCGCTTTCGCCACAAAGGACGTGATTAGACGAACTCGAGCCGTATTAGAGTTGGCGGCAGTGGCTTGGCCACGTGGAGTGTTTGCGCACTCTTTGTCGTTCAACCCAACGTGCGCTCGTGCTAGTCAAGTTCGTCAAGTAACCCGATTGTCCGATGTATGTTCACCATGTATGGACACTACTGCTTGAATCTAGGGTACCGAACTTACCAATGAAATCCTATTAACCATGGTACCTTGATCCGCAAAGACTCATGAGCCAGACATGGTGGTATGGGACACCATGGTCGAGCTGTCGGCCTACGCTGGGGTGACGAGCCTCCCCGTAGTGACCAGTGAGCAACTAAACTCGTGAGCCAATTATGGTGGTATGGGACATTATATTTGTGCTGTCGGCCTACATTGATTGGTGACGAGCCCTTTGTAGTGTCCTCGAGCATGCCTAGATACCGCATTAAGGTGACGAGCCTTAGTGTAGTAGCGAAGGTATAATAGGCGTGCATTGATTGGTGACGAGCCCTTTGCAACGACCTCAAAACATATGATCGTTTGAGATGTCTAGGATTGACGACCCTAGAATGGATCATTGTTTGGATGGTGATATGAGGAAGGTATCTTAGCTTCCTAATCCTACTGTGTGAAAAGGACTAATAACAACTTGGTAATCATGTTCATGCACCGCATTTGCATGTGCTTTGTAGATGTGGCGCACTTTGAGGTGGTGTCATGCGTAACGTAAGATGAAGACGCTGAGGGTGTACGCATGAGGGCACGCATCATTTTGCATACATCCTTACATTAACAAGAGTACTTAGGACTTGTTTAATTATTTTGCTTTATCATTACTGCTTGATTGAACTGACAACATGTTAACCAGTGCCCTATTGTTCCACTGAGTTGATCACTCACTCCCACGTTTTGGGGCGGTGTTAAACACCCACCAGACTCTGTCTTAGGTTCTGATGTTGCAGATGTTGATGCGACTTCTGAGGCAGAGTGGGAGATGGATGATGATGAGGCTGCTTTCTCTTATATGCAGTTTTCAGACGGGTTCTAGTGAGCCTTGTTCTGATGCGCGGGATTCTGGGATTATTTTTGGAAACTAAATGATGTAACTTGATACTTGTAATTTTGATAAGTAATACTTTCATTACAACCTGGTATGTATATGTACTTCAGGGATTTGCACTTGTACACATATATTTCTATAAGTCTTCCGCTTGCTTTCTTCACTTATCCCTGAATTATATCTATGTTTTGGCTTAATCGATTCCATGTTTTATGCACTAATATAGCCAACATACATCCATCATTAAATATGTTGCATAAGTGATGTTTTGGAACTCGGGAGCTGAGTTATGCTCGACCCCCAAATTTCAGGGCGTTACACCCATCCTTAAGTACAACCACCCATCCCCAAAGTCAACTCTCTCCCTTACACAAGTACTCCCATCACTCAGCTTTTCACCCATCACCATCTTACATCACCTCTCTCTCTCTCTCTCTCTCTCTCATCTCTCTCTCTCTCATTTTCAAATCTCCATCTCCCAAGCAACTCCAACGTCCATGGCTTCCATAGAGAAGCTTGGTATGGCCTACTTTCCTACACCCAATCCCACCATCCAAAGTCCATCTCAACCGTTAAAATCCACCCCTTGGAGCTCAAACATGCATTGGCGGGAGAAAGAAGAGTCTAAGATCTAACAGTGGGTGATCATTTCATTTGATTTTGATGTAGGGACCACATGATTTGGGACCCACTTGATGTATGCATCGTATAGGGAGGGCCCATAGTGGCGGGGTCCCTCCCTCTATCTCTCCAATCTCCATCTCTCTCTCCCTTTTTGATATGTGGCCCATCATGATCTTATCCACGCTGTCCCATTTGTGGGGCCCACCTTACTGATGTCCAGCGGCATGCCACCTGCCTGTCTACTTGGACAGACCTAGATAGAAGAAAATACAAATGTCAGCTTGATCCAAACGGTGGGGACCACCATTGTGATGTATGCATTTTATGCATGCTGTCCGTCCCTTTGATGGACGTGATCTGACGTGGGACCCACCCACACGTGCTGCACGTGTGGGGTGGGGGCCCACCTTGATGTTATATGTTTTATCCTAGCCGTTCAGCAATTGGACGGTGGAACACCACCCTAATGTATGCGCTTTATATACACCGTCCATCCAATTGATGTGTGGCCAGCAAGATGTATGTGTACATCCACACCTTCCGTCCACTTTTCCTTGGACGTGGGGCCACCTCACACGTGTGGAGGTGGGGCTCACAGATGTATGCATTGTATATCTCACCGTCCACTCCTGGGCGGTGATTAGTGGAGGATGTATTGTACATCCCAGCCGTCCAACACTCATGGACGCTATATGAGATATTTAAATAATATATATATATATATATATATATATATATTATTATATACACCATATAGCTAGTGGTGGTGGGTCTCACACATGTGGACCCACCTCATGTATATATTCTATATCTAGGTTGTCCATCTGTTGGACGACCACTGCCCATGACGCCAGCACTTTGTGGGGCCCACACATGATTTATGTGTCTTACCCATGTGGTCATTAGCACTGTCCATTGCTGGACGGTGCCATGTAAGGCCCTATGTCACGCCCCAGACTCGGTAACCGGATTCACAAGGAACCAGATGGCCGGTTCTGGCCGCAACAGCCTCCGTAGTACCCCATTCTCGGCTCCTGAAGCAGGTTCCGATCCTGGGATCCTACAAGGAGGATTTCCATAACAATATAACCATTTCCAATACGAGCATACCCAAGATCACAACAAGTAAATCTGAGAATAAAAAAGGCACTTATCACAAAATCCACTAAGAATTTAAACTTTTACAAGCTTACATGAGGTCCAAAAGGACATACATAAGATAATAGAAGAAAGAAAGGAAGGATGCAATACTGGGTCCTCAAGCTCAGCTCTAATCCAAACTCTGCCACTGCGACACCTGCCTAGGATCTCCTGCACGCATCAATCGTGCATAAGCTTATAGAAGCTTAGAGGGTGGTGTAAGTGTGTGATAATAGTGCACAGAAGAATAATAGGAGATACAGGAAGGAGACATGCTCAATGAGAATATCACTAGCCTTACCAAGGCTTATCATGAATATGATGCAATGAGTCGGACGCCATACCAAGGCAATGCATGAAGGGGCTTACATAACCAATACTAATGTGATGCAAGTAATGCCAGTGCTCATAACCAAACCGTATGTCAAGTATATTTCCAATCATAAGGAAATCACCGGGTCCATTACATTGTTGGATGACTGCTTTTACAGACCCCGCACATCAAACGAGCGTAAGAGACCTCACTACCCGCCTGTGGACAACCAATCACCGCAAGGCCTGACGGTAGCGGACCCATTCACGAGCCGGTCGACTCGGCCTAGCAATGCCCTCTTACATCAGAGTAAGGCCACACCCCTATCCAACCGACTACACGACAGTGGGAGTCGCGGCCTAATAGTATAAGGCCCTCGTGCGCTCATATATTCCACTCGGTCACGGCGTTGGAGCAGATCCTTGGTACCATGGAAGTTTTGGGAATTTCACCCATGGGCATCCTATGCACCCAGTATGCTCAAGTAACATTTCCGGTGTCTAAACATGGCCATCCATGATGTATCTATGGAGGCTACAACCCTGATGAAGCAAGGGTGATAATGCTCATATTATGCAATGCCAGATGCATGAATCACACAATCAACTATGCATCAATTCCAAGCATCCAACATGCTCAAGAGGGAATATTACGTCTCTCGGGAAGACAGCATTCAATGCCCAATGGCACAATCATAACCACACACACAGTGTCATCCAAGCATACAATGATGCACATGGGTCATGAAGATGGGTCTAGGCGCATTATGCGGCGATATACAAAGTAAATTACATTCCTCCTATCCAAGAAGGAACCAAGACTAGGTACTTTGACAATATCCATAAGGAATCCCACCTCTAGTGGGGGCCCATTTACCTGGGGTAGCCCATAAGACTAAGCATACAACTACGGGTCTAAGTAATATAGAAATGAGCTTAGCAACTGTCTAAGATAAGTATCCAATCACTTTTAAATACAACCGGACCTAGAGGGGTCCATAATAGGGACATTTAACCATCATTCCCCAAAAAGGCATATCTACCATGAACTATATGGATAAAAGGCCCAAGGCCTACATTTAAGATAAAAATAAAAGTAATTACATACATATATTCCTCATAATAGGCCATAAAAAGATATAATACCACTTTTAACAACATGGCTCTAAGAGGAGAATTAAGGCCCAAGGCCCAATTCCCAATGGCCATAGAATCCATGCATTAAGTTGGACTTGGTGGGCAACCCGCGTACACAATATACGGCCCAAAAATAGGTTTAAGTTTAGATGAAATGGGCCCCACTACATCAGCTCAATAACTAGCAATTTAAGTGGGCAACCAAGGGCCTAATACTATCCTTACCTTAGCCCACAAGTCCATCAAAATGGTGGAAGTCGGCCCAATGTATGGTTGGGCCAAGCTGGGATGTCCCTGCCCAATCTGGGCTCACTAGATGTCCCAAAATTCTGATCTTAAGATGGGGTCCTCATAAGATCACTAAAAGTGACCCAAAAGAATGCACTGATTAAGCCCAAGGATTATAAGAAAGCATAAGCATGTAACACGTACACAAGTTCTCAATATGGTGAGCCCCACAGCCAAATAAAGTTGTAACCATAAAATTGTACATCGAAGGCCCTTTAATAAACTTTTGGCCCATTTGACTTCCTGGGCCTGCTAAGGTCCAGAAATTAGTTGAGTATGTGGAAATAATCTCATGAAGGCCAACTATACTCACTGGGGAACCGCACCAGATGGAGAGTGTGTATATATCATGAAAAGATCAAGTAGGCCTACTACTGGATTGTGAGTCCAGCAGCAACCCAAGGCAGAGAGTGCTTCCACAATCGGGCGATCCAAGGCTTGGACGGCCTGGACCAAACATGCATTAAGGTAGGTTCTACATACATGCATATTGAGCCTTAAATAAATAGCCTAAGGTCTATGGTGGGCCTTTAACCACCCATAGAGAAACCTATGAGCTTATCTTAGGATCACCCAGGAGGACATCCAACCTCAACTGGTTTCCAAGAGGTAGCTCACCACTACCCATATAATGAAAGATCTAAGGCCTAAGCAATGCGTGGACTAGTAGGCCATACACCAAGCCCAAATCATAAGCCATATAGTGGGCCCTTAAGTAAGGTTTGGGCCCAACCACAAAGGTCATAATTCCACATATTGTGGTGGGCTTCATGGGCAGCCCAGTAATTCATTTACATGGGCAAGTTTCACATTTAACACAAGTGAGTTGGACCTCACTTTTGGCCTAAGTACAGGGTCAGTTTAATGGGCAGCCAAGGGCCCGACTTCTTGTGTATCATTGCCCCTAAGCCCCTCACAATAGATAGGAGAGTATAGGCTCAAGATCAGTGGGCCTATCCAAAAGAACTGAGTCCACAAGGCCTACTTGCTAACACAAACATGCATATACTATATCACATAATGGGCCCTAAAGAAATAGCCCAAAACAAAAGTCATCCAATTCATACATTATGGTGGGCTTGAGGGCAGCCCATAAACCCAAGAATACACATAGGCAAGGCCTATACTGACAGTGTGGGCCTTGCCACATCAGCCCAAAGACTTAGCAAGGCCCTCCACACTATACATTTATGTGGGCCCCGCAAGTCAGCCCATAATTAAGCATTTCATGAGGGCATCACGGCTAATAAATACACACGGTCAGCCTGTAGACGGCTCGTTGGGCCCGTGAAACAATAAGATCAGGCCCTACACGATCTTGGGCTCAAGAAATAGGTTTCCAGCCCATTGGGCCTACAAACTACCAAAAATCTGGTTAAGGCTAAACCCCAACATCACCACAAAGGTGAGCCTTAAGAGCCCCTAATTACGGCCAAAAATATCTAAGGAAATAAGGCAAGGAGTGTGTGCAATACTCCCTTAAATCTGGTGGGCCACAACAACTCCAAAACAATCCACTATGGAGCAAATTTGGGCCCCTTGTTGGAATTCCAGCCCACCCACTTCCTGGGCCTACTGGAATCCAGAAATTTATTTAATTCAGATGGGTTACTGGCCAATGGTGACCCACATATATCACAGTGGGTCCCACCAGATGAGAGGGGAATACACAACACACATTAGAAGTGGGCCATGCCGCTGGAATACAGGCCCAGCAACCGCCCAAGGTAGGGGCTTCCCGTGGTGGGTAGTCCTACGGGCCTGAGTATCTGGCCCAAAACTGACCCAAGTTTGCAGCCACACCACGATCAGTACAGGGGCCCGATGGCCATGAAAATTTACAAGATGGTCCTCCCATAGGTGGACCACGAATCCTCAAAATTTGGTGATTTTTGGACGATCAGAAGTATTTTAATTAATTTAAATAAATCAGATCATTAAGAAAATCTGGTGAATCGGGACACCTGGACGTGGTGATCCATTCCAGCACTTGTCACGGTGTACACAGGGCTCCATTGGCCCCAAACATTTTTAGGTGAGTCCCACCATGGGTGGACCACCTCTATGTAAATTTTCATGATTTTAGGATACTCAGAAGTATTTAAATTAATTTAAAGAATACAATCTATCCAGGGTGAAATATTGCTGGAATATAACTGTCCTGAATTTGGGCCATCCAATGGGTGGGTTCTGGGCCTCCAAAATTCCTGAAATTTGGACCCAAGGTCCCTCATCAAGCATAAAACAAGTTGACATCCAGAAATATGGCCCACCTTCTTAGAAATTATTTTTTTAATATTATTTTTATGGGACTATGCTGCTGGACTGCACAGCAGAAATTTCTGGCAGTCCAGTATGTTGGCCCACCCTTTTGGATGCCCAAATAGGATTCCTTGGCCCTGAAATTTTGTGGATAGGTCCTACTATGGGTGGGACACCTCCCTACAAAAATTTAAGATTTTTGGGATAGTAAAAATATTTTATTTAACTCATGCAATTTATGGACAGCAAGGTCCAGATTTTTATTTTCCTGCTGCAGCAATGCTGCTGTCCCTGACTTTAGCACCCCATTGGAGTGGGCCCAGGTCTATGTAAGTTTGGAAAAATACAAGGACAACCTTCCTATACAAGTATACATTAAGGTGGGGTCCACAAAGGTGGCCCAGCATTTCAACATCAGGCTGATATTTATGAGTCTCCAGCAAACAGTGTAGCTGGACAGTCCAGAAAAATCTGGACCGTCCACCCTCCTTGGCCCACCCTTTTGGGTGATCAAATAGGGACATTTGAAGTTGAGGTTTAGCATACTTTTAGGTGGGGTCCATACCTCAAAGAGAATTCTAAGAAATCAGGAAAAATGAGACCACAAACAAGGCCTACAACACATACATTACAGCATAAAAAAATTCCAGCAATCTGGACAGCAACATGTTGCTGTCTAGATCAGCCCCAAAATTTAATAAATGGGAAATAAATCATAGATTCCATAAGGTGGGTTCCACCCTGATGTGTCACACAACTCCTAGGCCCAGTACCTCCCCAAGAAAATCCATAAAATCAGGCCCAAAGGCTTTCCAAATCAAGCAGCAAAACTAGGCAGCACAGTTGGGCCTGGGTGTCCAACAACTTGGGCCTGGATGTCCCAAAATTTAAAAATTCTGGTTGCATGGCACATCAGGTGGGCCACATAATCATTACATCCAAACCATAGAAAGTGGAGAAGAGAAGAATAAAAGAAATCTCATCAAGATGGGATCCATGGAGAATGGCCCCATCAAGATCACATGCATGCAAGTGATGGCTAAAAAGACCTTATCCAAGGAGTGGTGGACCTTCACCATTGATGTGGTGAGTCCTACACTCTCCATATGAAGCAACAAAAGATCTATGACAATAAGAATCATGCAATCTATCCTACATGCTCACCCACTTGTTGGATCTTCAAGATTCTTCAACCACCATGCTCCTTAAGCTACAAGGAAGGAGGTTCAATGGTGATGATGGATCTTTGATGGTTAGATCTAGGGGAGAAGAAGAGGATAGAGGGCTGGAAAAATTCAGCAATGGAGGACATTTGCAAAGAGGAGAAGAGAGAAATGAAGAAAGAGAGAGGGAGATGAGAGAGTTTCTAAGGTTGAAATGATTGCTTTCTTAGAAAAAGATGAATTTTTGAAAAGAGAAATAATCATTGCTCATGGGATAAGGTGGCTCATCATTGCCTAGAGAAGCTAATCTCATCATGGTTTTCTTGAGAAAAGAAGCCATCATTGCTAGGCTAAAGGTGGCTTACATTGGGAATAGTGCACATGGGGAAATGTGCAATCAGGTGGGTCCCACCAAAAATGCAATCAACGGTCCAAATAATGCGCGGCCCATAACTTTTGATGGACATGCCGGATTTACGCATGAGACGCGGCACTGGAATCGCGGCGACGATGCGGTCGGAATGGCATAGGTCTTGGGTCAATCCGAGTTGGGTCTACATGACCAAACTCGAGGGTGACCGCAATCACTATCCGAAGGTCGCGGGTCGTTGAAATTTGACCGGTAGGACCGCGGGACCAAAATACATGAGATGCATACTCACACACACAAATGCACACATGCGAACTCAGGACAGGTCTCACAATCCTCCCCACCAATAAAGAAATTTCATCCTCGAAATTGATAAAACTGAGACAACAAAATGCATAAGCCTCCTCATATATATCAATCGTCAATCAAAAGAAGGAAATGCAATAAATACAAGCAATCAATCATCAAGCAAATAGGGATAACGCTCTTTAATCTCGGCCTAACAACTAGGAGATCTACACGGTCTACCATAACGTGCCTCAAAAGGAGC
Source organism: Magnolia sinica (assembly GCF_029962835.1). Lineage (NCBI taxonomy): Eukaryota > Viridiplantae > Streptophyta > Magnoliopsida > Magnoliales > Magnoliaceae > Magnolia > Magnolia sinica. The sequence continues at coordinate 82,210,573 of NC_080575.1, read as the reverse complement.
CATGCAGTCTCACTATCTCCTCAATAAACACCTTGCAAGCCGATCCATAGACCAAGAAGCACACACTGGAATAAAATGAGCCGACTTCATCAGACGATCAACGATAACCTAGATGGTATCGTGCCCGTGCTGAGTCCTCGGCAAACCTGTGATGAAATCCATCGATATGTGCTCCCATTCCATTCTGAAACACTCAACAGCTGCAAGGGACTAGGGGTCTCAGATGATCGGCCTTAACACGCTGGCAAGCATCACACTAGGCCACAAAACTAGCAACTAAGAAAAAAAATACTGGCTTGACAACAAAACAAGCCAACAAGCTCAACATCAGCAATACAAAACTATTCAGCGGGCAAGAACATCTCACCAACCAAAATGGAACATGATAATATCATCGGCCTAACACAGCGATCTTTCCAAAAAGTCGATACTGAGAATCCTCTACGGCAGACTCTAATAGCAATCTGATCAAACAAAAGCCCTTGGATACAAAAGGGGTACGACGCACCAAAACACAAGACATACATACGGAGACAAGAAAAATACCCATAATGACTCCCCTAATAACTAAGGGTCCTGCGAAGCCGCGCAAAATCAAGTTGAGGTGGCTGGGGAGGTGTCTGTCCCCTCTGCATCTGCGGTCTCTGCTGTTGTCGGGGTCTCGGTGGCGGGAGCCACTGTCGCTGCGGCAAGGGAAGAGGGCACTCGCGCCTCTGATGCCCTATCTGCCCACATCCATAGCAAATGCCAGTAAATGCCCTAGAAGAAGAAGCTGCTGCATGCGATGCTGATGCTCTGGCGGCTCGATAGGCTATGCACCTCTGCTGCTGTCGACGCTGCCGGGAGCTACCGGAGGGGGCCTGCCTCTTCCGGCCTCTCCTCTGATCACGATCCCTCTGCGAACTAGTCCACTTGGCCTCGCCCTGAAGTAGAAATATCGCTAACAGAGCTCGCTGCAGAGTCGAATCTCGCAAAAGGGGACTCACACGCTCCTGTTCCGCCTGACTGGGCATCTCAGGAACGGGTTGACGAGTCTGAAGAACATCAATGACGACCTGCATCAACTGCTGGAGATGCTCAGCTCCTACAGGAATCGTCAAATAAGCGGGGGTAGCACTAGCCTCTGGCGGAGGCACAGGTATGGCGGGAGCCTCAAGAATAAGTACAATGGGCTTCAGAGGGGAAACAGGAATCTCAGGTGGTGGAGTAAAAGTCACTCGGACCGCTGGAGCAGAATGAGAACCATGTCCATGGGCACCACGGCCACGGGCGTCACAATCATGGGCACCTCGACTAGACGACATGGTCTACAGAAAGAACAAAGGTAATGGAAACCTAGGAATTAGAATCCTTGAAGGCTCAAACGGAATGAGGGAAATGCACTCGGGACACTACTTATCCTAAGATTGCAGCAGATATGTGATGTTATCCTTAGTTATTCCAAAATTACTTGCTATGCTCTGATACCAACTCCTGTCACGCCCCAGACTCGGTAACCGGATTCACAAGGAACCCGATGGCCGGTTCTGGCCGCAACAGCCTCCGTAGTACCCCATTCTCGGCTCCTGAAGCAGGTTCCGATCCTGGGATCCTACAAGGAGGATTTCCATAACAATATAACCATTTCCAATACGAGCATACCCAAGATCACAACAAGTAAATCTGAGAATAAAAAAGGCACTTATCACAAAATCCACTAAGAATTTGAACTTTTACAAGCTTACATGAGGTCCAAAAGGACATACATAAGATAATAGAAGAAAGAAAGGAAGGATGCAATACTGGGTCCTCAAGCTCAGCTCTAATCCAAGCTCTGCCGCTACAACACTGCCTAGGATCTCCTGCACGCATCAATCGTGCATAAGCTTATAGAAGCTTAGAGGGTGGTGTAAGTGTGTGATAATAGTGCACAGAAGAATAATAGGAGATACAGGAAGGAGACATGCTCAATGAGAATATCACTAGCCTTACCAAGGCTTATCATGAATATGATGCAATGAGTACTGGACGCCATACCAAGGCAATGCATGAAGGGGCTTACATAACCAATACTAATGTGATGCAAGTAATGCCAGTGTTCATAACCAAACCGTATGTCAAGTATATTTCCAATCATAAGGAAATCACCGGGGTCCATTACACTCCAAACTGACGCTCTACAGACCCCGCACAGGCAAACGAGCGTAAGAGACCTCACTACCCGCGTGTGGACAACAATCACCAGCAAGGCTGACGGTAGCGGACCCATTCACGAGCCGGTCGACTCGGCCTAGCAATGCCCTCTTACATCAAGGCTAGTAAGGCCACACCCCTATCCAACCGACTACACGACAGGTGGGAGTCGCGGCCTAATAGTATAAGGCCCTCGTGCGCTCATATATTCCACTCGGTCACGGCGTTGGAGCAGATCCTTGGTACCATGGAAGTTTTGGGAATTTCACCCATGGGCATCCTATGCACCCAGTATGCTCAAGTAACATTTCCGGTGTCTAAACATGGCCATCCATGATGTATCTATGGAGGCTACAACCCTGATGAAGCAAGGGTGATAATGCTCATATATTATGCAATGCTGGATGCATGAATCACACAATCAACTATGCATCAATTCCAAGCATCCAACATGCTCAAGAGGGAATATTACGTCCCTCGGGAAGACAGCATTCAATGCCCAATGGCACAATCATAACCACACACACAGTGTCATCCAAGCATACAATGATGCACATGGGTCATGAAGATGGGTCTAGGCGCATTATGCGGCGATATACAAAGTAAATTACATTCCTCCTATCCAAGAAGGAACCAAGACTAGGTACTTTGACAATATCCATAAGGAATCCCACCTCTAGTGGGGGCCCATTTACCTGGGGTAGCCCATAAGACTAAGCATACAACTACGGGTCTAAGTAATATAGAAGTGAGCTTAGCAACTGTCTAAGATAAGTATCCAATCACTTTTAAATACAACCGGACCTAGAGGGGTCCATAATAGGGACATTTAACCACCATTCCCCAAAAAGGCATATCTACCATGAACTATATGGATAAAAGGCCCAAGGCCTACATTTAAGATAAAAATAAAAGTAATTACATACATATATTCCTCATAATAGGCCATAAAAAGATATAATACCACTTTTAACAACATGGCTCTAAGAGGGAAATTAAGGCCCAAGGCCCAATTCCCAATGGCCATAGAATCCATGCATTAAGTTGGACTTGGTGGGCAACCCGCGTACACAATATACGGCCCAAAAATAGGTTTAAGTTTAGATGAAATGGGCCCCACTACATCAGCTCAATAACTAGCAATTTAAGTGGGCAACCAAGGGCCTAATACTATCCTTACCTTAGCCCACAAGTCCATCAAAATGGTGGAAGTCGGCCCAATGTATGGTTGGGCCAAACTGGGATGTCCCTGCCCAATCTGGGCTCATTAGATGTCCCAAAATTCTGATCTTAAGATGGGGTCCTCATAAGATCACTAAAAGTGACCTAAAAGAATGCACTGATTAAGCCCAAGGATTATAAGAAAGCATAAGCATGTAACACGTACACAAGTTCTCAATATGGTGAGCCCCACAGCCAAATAAAGTTGTAACCATAAAATTGTACATCGAAGGCCCTTTGATAAACTTTTGGCTCATTTGACTTCCTGGGCCTGCTAAGGTCCAGAAATTAGTTGAGTATGTGGAAATAATCTCATGAAGGCCAACTATACTCACCAGGGGAACCGCACCAGATGGAGAGTGTGTATATATCATGAAAAGATCAAGTAGGCCTACTACTGGATTGTGAGTCCAGCAGCAACCCAAGGCAGAGAGTGCTTCCACAATCGGGCGATCCAAGGCTTGGACGGCCTGGACCAAACATGCATTAAGGTAGGTTCTACATACATGCATATTGAGCCTTAAATAAATAGCCTAAGGTCTATGGTGGGCCTTTAACCACCCATAGAGAAACCTATGAGCTTACCTTAGGATCACCCAGGAGGACATCCAACCTCAACTGGTTTCCAAGAGGTAGCTCACCACTACCCATATAATGAAAGATCTAAGGCCTAAGCAATGCGTGGACTAGTAGGCCATACACCAAGCCCAAATCATAAGCCATATAGTGGGCCCTTAAGTAAGGTTTAGGCCCAACCACAAAGGTCATAATTCCACATATTGTGGTGGGCTTCATGGGCAGCCCAGTAATTCATTTACATGGGCAAGTTTCACATTTAACACAAGTGAGTTGGGCCTCACTTTTGGCCTAAGTACAGGGTCAGTTTAATGGGCAGCCAAGGGCCCGACTTCTTGTGTATCATTGCCCCTAAGCCCCTCACAATAGATAGGAGAGTATAGGCTCAAGATCAGTGGGCCTATCCAAAAGAACTGAGTCCACAAGGCCTACTTGCTAACACAAACATGCATATACTATATCACATAATGGGCCCTAAAGAAATAGCCCAAAACAAAAGTCATCCAATTCATACATTATGGTGGGCTTGAGGGCAGCCCATAAACCCAAGAATACACATAGGCAAGGCCTATACTGACAGTGTGGGCCTTGCCACATCAGCCCAAAGACTTAGCAAGGCCCTCCACACTATACATTTATGTGGGCCCCGCAAGTCAGCCCATAATTAAGCATTTCATGAGGGCATCACGGCTAATAAATACACACGGTCAGCCTGTAGACGGCTCGTTGGGCCCGTGAAACAATAAGGTCAGGCCCTACACGATCTTGGGCTCAAGAAATAGGTTTTCAGCCCATTGGGCCTACAAACTACCAAAAATCTGGTTAAGGCTAAACCCCAACATCACCACAAAGGTGAGCCTTAAGAGCCACTAATTACGGCCAAAAATATCTAAGGAAATAAGGCAAGGAGTGTGTGCAATACTCCCTTAAATCTGGTGGGCCACAACAACTCCAAAACAATCCACTATGGAGCAAATTTGGGCCCCTTGTTGGAATTCCAGCCCACCCACTTCCTGGGCCTACTGGAATCCAGAAATTTATTTAATTCAGATGGGTTACTGGCCCATGGTGACCCACACATATCACAGTAGGTCCCACCAGATGAGAGGGGAATACACAACACACATTAGAAGTGGGCCATGCCGCTGGAATACAGGCCCAACGACCGCCCAAGGTAGGGGCTTCCCGTGGTGGGTAGTCCTACAGGCCTGAGTATCTGGCCCAAAACTGACCCAAGTTTGCAGCCACACCACGATCAGTACAGGGGCCCGATGGCCATGAAAATTTACAAGATGGTCCTCCCATAGGTGGACCACGAATCCTCAAAATTTGGTGATTTTTGGACGATCAGAAGTATTTTAATTAATTTAAATAAATCAGATCATTAAGAAAATCTGGTGAATCGGGACACCTGGACGTGGTGATCCATTCCAGCACTTGTCACAGTGTACACAGGGCTCCATTGGCCCCAAAAATTTTTAGGTGAGTCCCACCATGGGTGGACCACCTCTCTGTAAATTTTCATGATTTTAGGATACTCAGAAGTATTTAAATTAATTTAAAGAATACAATCTATCCAGGGTGAAATATTGCTGGAATATAACTGTCCTGAATTTGGGCCATCCAATGGGTGGGTTCTGGGCCTCCAAAATTCCTGAAATTTGGACCCCAGGTCCCTCATCAAGCATAAAACAAGTTGACATCCAGAAATATGGCCCACCTTCTTAGAAATTATTTTTTTAATATTATTTTTATGGGACTATGCTGCTGGACTGCACAGCAGAAATTTCTGGCAGTCCAGTATGTTGGCCCACCCTTTTGGATGCCCAAATAGGATTCCTTGGCCCTGAAATTTTGTGGATAGGTCCTACTATGGGTGGGACACCTCCCTACAAAAATTTAAGATTTTTGGGATAGTAAAAATATTTTATTTAACTCATGCAATTTATGGACAGCAAGGTCCAGATTTTTATTTTCCTGCTGCAGCAATGCTGCTGTCCCTGACTTTAGCACCCCATTGGAGTGGGCCCAGGTCTATGTAAGTTTGGAAAAATACAAGGACAACCTTCCTATACAAGTATACATTAAGGTGGGGTCCACAAAGGTGGCCCAGCATTTTAAAATCAGGCTGATATTTATGAGTCTCCAGCAAACAGTGTAGCTGGACAGTCCAGAAAAATCTGGACCGTCCACCCTCCTTGGCCCACCCTTTTGGGTGATCAAATAGGGACATTTGAAGTTGAGGTTTAGCATACTTTTAGGTGGGGTCCATACCTCAAAGAGAAGTCTAAGAAATCAGGAAAAATGAGACCACAAACAAGGCCTACAACACATACATTACAGCATAAAAAAATTCCAGCAATCTGGACAGCAACATGTTGCTGTCTAGATCAGCCCCAAAATTTAATAAATGGGAAATAAATCATAGATTCCATAAGGTGGGTTCCACCCTGATGTGTCACACAACTCCTAGGCCCAGTACCTCCCCAAGAAAATCCATAAAATCAGGCCCAAAGGCTTTCCAAATCAAGCAGCAAAACTAGGCAGCACAGTTGGGCCTGGGTGTCCAACAACTTGGGCCTGGATGTCCCAAAATTTAAAAATTCTGGTTGCATGGCACATCAGGTGGGCCACATAATCATTACATCCAAACCATAGAAAGTGGAGAAGAGAAGAATAAAGGAAATCTCATCAAGATGGGGTCCATGGAGAATGGCCCCATCAAGATCACATGCATGCAAGTGATGGCTAAAAAGACCTTATCCAAGGAGTGGTGGACCTTCACCATTGATGTGGTGAGTCCTACACTCTCCATATGAAGCAACAAAAGATCTATGACAATAAGAATCATGCAATCTATCCTACATGCTCACCCACTTGTTGGATCTTCAAGATTCTTCAACCACCATGCTCCTTAAGCTACAAGGAAGGAGGTTCAATGGTGATGATGGATCTTTGATGGTTAGATCTAGGGGAGAAGAAGAGGATAGAGGGCTGGAAAAATTCAGCAATGGAGGACATTTGCAAAGAGGAGAAGAGAGAAATGAAGAAAGAGAGAGGGAGATGAGAGAGTTTCTAAGGTTGAAATGATTGCTTTCTTAGAAAAAGATGAATTTTTGAAAAGAGAAATAATCATTGCTCATGGGATAAGGTGGCTCATCATTGCCTAGAGAAGCTAATCTCATCATGGTTTTCTTGAGAAAAGAAGCCATCATTGCTAGGCTAAAGGTGGCTTACATTGGGAATAGTGCACATGGGGAAATGTGCAATCAGGTGGGTCCCACCAAAAATGCAATCAACGGTCCAAATAATGCGCGGCCCATAACTTTTGATGGACATGCCGGATTTACGCATGAGACGCGGCACTGGAATCGCGGCGACGATGCGGTCGGAATGGCATAGGTCTTGGGTCAATCCGAGTTGGGTCTACATGACCAAACTTGAGGGTGACCGCAATCACTATCCGAAGGTCGCGGGTCGTTGAAATTTGACCGGTAGGACCGCGGGACCAAAATACATGAGATGCATACTCACACACACAAATGCACACATGCGAACTCAGGACAGGTCTCACACCCTACCTTGATGTATGTTTTATATTCCACGCCGTACATTTAGACGGGCTGTGGAGACCCCACCTTGATGTATGTGATTCATCCTAAACATCCAAACGGTGTGACCCACTGCTGTGATGACATCAACAGTCCTGTGGGATTGATATCCATAGCCGTCCACCTGCTTTGTCAACTTGGGACCCACCTTGATATACTTGTGGCCCATATGTGAGGCCCACCTTGATATACTTGTGGCCCATCTGTAAGGCCCACCTTGATATACTTGTGGCCCATCTATGAGGCCCACCTTGATATACTTGTAGCCCATCTGTGAGGCCCACCTTGATATATTTATAGCCCATCTATGAGGACCATTAGTGCGGCCCATTAATGGAGCCCACTTGTTGTATATGAGGCCCATTAGTGCAGCCCATTGATGGAGCCCACTTGATGTGTATGAGGCCCATTTGTGCAGCCCATTGATAGAGCCCACTTTTTGTATATGAGGCCCATTGGTGCAACTCAATGATGCGACCCACCATGATGTGTATGTTATCCAGGCCGTTCTTCGGCTGGACCGCTGGTAGGCCCAGTTGTGATGAGTAGGCCCACTTGCAGTGATGTATGTTTAAGGCCCACCTGTTGGTAATTTGAGGCCCACCTTTTGGATATTTAAGGCCCACCTATCATGTATTTACAGCCCATATGTCGTAGCCCATTGAGCCCATTGAGATGTATTTTTATCCAAATTGGTAAGGCCCATTATGATGTATTTTCGGCCCATATGATGAGGCCCATTGTGATGTATTTTTGACCCATGAATGTGGCCCATTGTGATGTGTATTAGGCCCTTGTGTGAGGCCTTGGGCCCAGTATATGTTTGACCCTATGTGGGCCACTCCTTGGGAGCAATGTTGGTTAAATGTCCACATTGATGGGAAATAATGGTTGGATGTCCACATTGTGACCTTCCCTTAGGCCTTGTTAGGCCTATTCTCGCTGATTGTCGAGGTCGATTCCAATTGTTGACGTCGATTATCGAAGTCGATTCTGATTGTCGACACCGATTCCGATTATCGAGGCCGATTGTTGAGGCCGATTTCGATTCTGATTGTTAAAGCCGATTTCGATTCCAATTGTCGAGGCCAATCGTTGAAGCTGATTCCGATTCTAATTGTCGAAGCCGATTCCGATTATCGAGGACGATTCTGATTGTTGACACCGATTATCGAGGCCGATTCCGATCATCGAGGCTAATTCCGATTGTCGATACCGATTCCAATTGTTGAGGCCAATTATTGAGGCCGATTTCGATTCTGATTCTGATTGTTGAGGTCGATCATCGAGGTTGATTCCGATTGTCGAGGTCGATTGTTGAGGCCAAATCTGATTCTGATTGTCAAGTCCGATTGTTCAGGTCAATTTCGATTCCGATTGTCAAGGCCGATTGTCGAGGCCGATTCCAATTTCGATTGTCGAGGCTGATTTTGATTGTTGACACCGATTATTAAGGCCGATTCTGATTATTGATACCGATTCCGATTGTCGAGGTTGATTGTTGAGGCCGATTCGATTCCGATTGTCGAGGCCGATTGCTGAGGTCAATTCTGATTCTGATTGTCGAGGTCAATTCTAAATATTGAAGCCGATTATATAGGCTGATTGTCGAAGTCAATTATCAAGCTCGATTCCGATTGTCGAGGCCAGATATCGAGGCCGATTTTGGAGGTCCAATGTGATGTATATGCGATCCATATTTGAGGCACATTGTGATGTGTATTCAGCCCATGTTTAAGGCCCAATGTAATGTATATAAGACCTATGTGATGAGGCCCATTGTGACGCATTTGAGGGCCAGGTGATGGAGCCCATTGTGATGTTAGGCCCATGTCGTGATGTGTATTAAGCTCTTGAGTGAGGCCCATGGTGTTGTATATTTGGCCCTTATGTGAGGCCATGGGTCCACTATATGTTAGGCTCTATGTGGGCCATTCCTTGGGGGTAATGTTGGTTAAATGTCCACATTGTCGAGGTCGATTGTCGATGTCAGTTATTGATACTGATTATGAGTATGAGACAGCATAACATTATGATACATGCCCATACACATCATCTGCATGTTTATTATGAAATGTGATTGACCATTGCATATGCTATAGTACAGATGGTTTATGGGACTCCCTGATAAGTGGAGTTATCCCACGCGAGTGCACGGTATGTGCAGGATTGATGCATGATTGGACTACATGACTCATGCATCTTGCATTGTGCGATTGTGATTACTGTACGCCCTATCGACATCGGGGCTGTGACCTCCACAGGCATGTCGTGGATGGCCAAATGGGACACCGAAAATGTTTGGTTCGAACATCTGGGCACGTTGGATGTCCTTGGGTGAAAGTCCCTAAACCTCCAAGGCTAGGAGATGCCCCATCGTTTAGACCGAGTGGATACATGAGCGCCCGAGTGCCGAATACCAGTTGGCCGCCTCTCCCACTGTGTCGTGGTCAGTTGGGAGGGGATGTGGCCTTATCCACCTGAGTGAGGGGGCTGTAAGCTAGACTAAGTTTGACCAGCTCCCAAATGGGTCTGCTATCGACTAGCCGAGTAGACATTGGTATACTACTGGCAGGCGGATAGTGAGGTCTTTTCCACTCGCTGGGCTATGCGGCCAGCTAGGGCGATAGCTAGCTTAGAGTGTACTAGACCCCGGTGATGATCCCAGAGATGTACGGTACTGATATGTGGACTTATTGAGCAGGAGTTGCATACTCATTCATTCATTCACTATCCACTCGGGCTAGTAGTGCGCAACTATTCGTTACATGTACCTTCGCAATGGCCAGGATTTCAGTTGGGGCGCGCGACTAACCTGAGATCAAGAGTTTACCACATTGATTCAGACTATCCAAATTTAGGTATGAGACTTGTTTGGATAGAAGTCCCTTGTGATGGACCCCATAGCCTGCGATACTACGTATTATCATCCCGACTTCATACTCCATCTTGGTCATTTCATTCGCATCGCATAATGTATTATATCCACAGACATATGGAATTTTAGGTTGCTATGTTTCTACACTTATATGGCCTAGATGGACTTAGCAGGATTTACATATTGCATTGCACCCTCGGCATCTAATATTTGGCTCCCTTTGACTCCTCATTTCCATAGCTGATTTGTATTGCGTACTCTGATATTATATGACTCATGGACTTGTCAATATTTCTGCTTACTCTGATATTATATGACTCATGGTCTTGTCAGTATTTCTGCTTACTCTGATATTATACGACTCATGGACTTGTCAGTATTTTTTCTTACTCTAATATTGTATGATTTGTGGACTTATCAGTATCTCTGTTTACTCTGATATTACATCTTGAGCACGCATATACTGCTCACACACTTACACCACCCTCTAAGCTTTCTATAAACTTATGCATGATAGATGCGTGCAGGTGACATTATGATGCAGCCGAGCTGAGGTAGGAGCGTGCAGTTGAGCTTCTGGAGTTTTCTTTGATATTTCCATATGTATTTCCTTTTCAAAATTGTATTCAAATGTTTATATTAGTGGATATGTGATGATGATGTTGCCTTTGTGATTTAGGTAAACTTGTGGTTATGCTTATTACGAGAAATGTACGTTGAAAAATCCTCCTTGTAGGGATCGAAATTTGGCATATAGACGCTGAGAGCCGAGAATGGGGTACTACGGAGGCTGTTGGCACCGGATTCAGCGATCGTGAATTTTGAAAGCCCGGTTTCCGAGTTTGGGGCGTGACACCACGACCACTCCACCAACCATTGATTCGACCTTAAGGAAGAAATTGAAGCACGCATCTGCTACGGACATCTGGGAGAATATGTCAGTAAGAGAGGAGAACGGTCAGATCGGAAGAACGAGCAGCCCATCAACGACAATAACACTGAGGCTATGGGAGAGATCTGTACCATCTTTGACAGGCCTCCCAGAGAAAGAGACTCAAACCAAGCTCTCAGGGCCCATGTCCAGAGCATTAACCACAATAGCTCAGAATATCAAATCTACCTCACCTGCAGACTTTCAAAAGAACAGAAAGTGGCCTCCTGCGAACTGACCTTCAATGAGGACGACGTCCGACGTGTCCACCACCCCTACGATGATTCACTAGTGGTGGCCATGACCATGGCCAATAGTAAAGTGTTTCAAATCTTAGTGGACACCAACAACTCAGCTGACATCCTCTTCATCGACACCTTCGATAAAATGGGAGTCAGAAGGTCTCGACTACAACCTATCAAAACTCCTCTACTTGGATTCACAGGGGACAAAATCACCTCGTAGGGATCCATACAACTTCCAGTCACAGTGGGAGAAGGGTAGAACCAGATGATGACCATGATTGACTTCCTTATATTCGACCACCCTTTCATCTACAATGTCATACTTGGATGACCATCCCTCAACGCTTTACAAGCGATGGTATTGACTTACCACATCGCAATGAAATTTTAGACCGAGCATGAAGTCAAAAAGGTCAGAGGAGATCAGCAGGAAGCTCGCCAGTGTTACTCCACGACATTAAGGACATAACACCCCATGATGGCCATCACCTCCCTTAATCCTCGGGAAGAATCGATCGGGAGAGGGTCTCCAATGGAGCACCTTGTCACCATCCCCCCTCAGTGAATCTGAACTAACCCGAACAGTATAGGTCAGCTCATCACTTGCTCTAGCTCTACGGGATGAGATCATGGGCCTCCTCCGACGACACACCAATGTATTCACCTGGTCCCATCGAGATATGCTCAGCATCAACCTAAAAGTGATGGTCCATAAACTGAATGTTGACCCCGACCACCGACTAGTGAAACAGAAGCGACTGGCGTTTGAACCAGAATGCTACGCCATCATCGATGAAGAGGTTAGCAAGCTCCTCGAAGTAGGTTTTATCGAAGAGATCTACTATCCTAACTGGATCACCAACATCCACTTAATGGAAAAGTTCAATGGGAAGTGACGGGTTTATGTTGAGTACAGCGACCTGAACAAAGCCTTCGCTAAGGACAGTTTTCCCCTTCAATGGATTGACCAACTAGTCTGCAGCACGACCGAGCATGAGCTCTTAAGCTTCATGGATACTTATTTGATCTATAACTAAATCGTCATGCATCCCTACAACAAATAGAAGACGACCTTTGTCACTAACAAGGGGCTTAACTGCTACAAGGTCATGCCATTTAAGTTGAAGAACGTTTGGGCCACATACCAGTGACTTGTCAATAGAATGTTCGCTAAGCAGATCGGACATTCCATGGAGGTCTACGTTGAAGGCATGCTAGTTAAGAGCATCAAAGCTATAGGGAACACCGCCAACCTTGAGGAGATGTTCACAATCCTACAAAAGTACCAGATGAAACTGAATCTGAGCAAATGCACCTTCGACGTCAGCTCAGGAAAATTTCTTGGCTTATTGGTCAGCTAGATCAGGATAGAGGTGAACCTTGACAAGATCCGAGCTCTTTTAGACATGAGCTCTCCCACAACAATGAAGGAAATTCAGTGCTTCACAGGGAGAGTTGCCGCCCTCAATAGTTTCGTCTCCCGAGCTACTAACAAGTGTCTCCCTTTCTTTAAATAGTTGAAAGGAAAATAGAAGATAGAGTGGAACGAGGACTGTGAGCTTGCCTTCTAATAGCTCAAATAGTACTTAGGTTCGCCCCTGCCACTCTTAAAGCCCGAGCAAGGAGAGCCGCTACTATTATACTTGGCAATCTCGACAGCAGCGGTCAGCTCGACCCTTATCTCGGATAATGAAGGGAAACAACTACCAATGTACTACATCTATAAAGCCTTGGTCTCTGCTGAGACCAGGTATCCAGATGTAGAGAAGCTCGCCCTAGCTTTCGTTGTGTCATCACGCCGCCTCTGACCTTACTTCTAGGCCCATACAATTATAGTCCCGACCAACCAACCCGTCTGCCATGTGCTCCAAAAGCCCGAGGTGTCAAGGAGACTCATGAAATAGGCACTTGAGCTCAGTGAATTCAACATTGCAGTGGCAATTATTGTACACTCCAAGGAAGGAGGTGCACCCATAATGACATAATATATTTCGTATGCAGTATACCATTAATGACAAGGTATGTGATGTAATCATAAATAGTGGTAGTAGTGAGAACATTGTCTTGAAGGTGATGCTGGACAAGTTGCGACTACATATGACAAAGCGTCATTCCCGTTACTCAATTGGCTGAATAAAAACCGTGAACAAGACAAGATAACCAAATAATACACTATCTCATTTTCAATTTGTAGGAATTATAAGGATCAAGTACTTTGTGACGTGGTGGACATGGAAGCATGTTATATGTTATTTGGTTGACCATGACAATCAGACCATGATGCAACCCATCAAGGAGGATACAAAATTTAAGGAAACCGACAAGGTGTCTGCCATGGTGGTAAATGGAGAGGAATTAGAGTCCTTAGTCATTCCTCTAAGTTTAAGGCCAATGCTGAATGAATTCAAAGAAATCTGGCCCAGAGAGTTACTCGATGGATTGGCTCCCATGCGGAACATCCAACATCACTTATACATCATCCTTAGGGATAGCTTGCCCAACTACCCCCACTATCGGATGATTCCGAAAGAGTGTGAGAAACTTTAGGGACAGTTAGAAGAATTGATCCGTAAGGGTATTCTAAAAGAGAGCATGAGCTTGTGTCGTGCCAGCGTTCTTGATGTTTAAGAAAGATGGGAACTGATGCATGTGTGTCAACAACCAGGCAATTAACAAGATTACCATTAAATATTGGTTGTCAATACCATGGTTGAACGAAGTACTCGATATGTTAGAAGGTGTCAAGATGTTCTCTATAATAGATCTGAGGAGCGGTTACCATCAGATTCGTATTTGGCCAGGTGATGAGTGAAAAAATGACACTTAAGACCAATGAAGGGTTGTATGAATGGCTGGTCATGGCCTTTGATCTATCGAACATAGCAAGCATTTTTATGCTTCTGATGAATCAAGTGTTGAAGACGTTCACTATCCGGTTTATGGTAATATATTTTGATGACATCCTCATGTATAGCCAGGGTGAGACGGAGCACATGGAATATCTTAAGTCCTGTTAATTAAAAAATTGTACCTCATTTTAAAGAAGTGCAGTTTTTTAATAGATGACATGTTGTTCTTTTGATTTGTTATGACGTCCACGGGCATCTGTGTGGATGATGAAAGGTGCAAGATATCAATGAGTTTCCATGGGTTGACGACCTTTTATCGTCGATTCATGTAGAATTTTAGCATTATAGTCACACCCATTATAGATTGCATGAAAAAGGCCTGTTTCAGTGGAGCAATGAGGCCGACTAGAGCTTTAGTGAAATCATGCATTGATGACACACTACACCAATCTTGGTTCTTCTCAGTTTTGATAAGATGTTTCAAGTTATGTCTGACGCCCCATATGTCAGAACTAGAGAAGTCTTATCACATGAAGGCAAGCAGATAGCCTTCTATAGCGAGAAGCTCAATGAAACCCGAAAGAAGTGGTCAACATATGAACTTGAGTTGTACGCAGTGTTTCAAGTGTTACGACATTGGCAACATTATCTGATTCAGAGAGATTTTGTTCTCTACACACTACAAGAAATCCCACTTTTACTGACGAAAATTTTTGTCGCTAAAAGCCAAATTCGTAGGTAAAAAGTTTTACCTACGAAAATTTTTGCCAGCAAATTCAACGATAAAACATCGTCACAAAAGGCTTTTACCGATGAAATTTTTGATTCATCGGCAAAGGCAAGATTTTTACCAACGAATTTTTTCGTCAGTAAAAAATAAGTAAAAAACTTTTACCGACGATTTTTTTCGTAGGTATAAATATTTACAAAACTTTTACCGACGAATATTTTCGTCAGTAAAAAATAAGTAAAAAAACTTTTACCAACGATTTTTTCGTAGGTAAAAATATTTATAAAACTTTTACCGACGAATTTTTTCTTCGGTAAAAAATAAGTACGAAACTTTTACCGACGATTCTTTTCGTAGGTAAAAATATGTAGAAAACTTTTATCGACGAATTATTTCGTCGGTAAAAAATAAGTAAAAAACTTTTATAGACGAGTTGTTTCGTAGGTAAAAATATTTAAAAAACTTTTACCAACGAATTGTTTCATCTGTAAAAAATAGGTAAAAAATAAGTAAAAAACTTTTACCGACGAGTTGTTTCGTAAGTAAAAATATTTAAAAATTTTTTACCAACGAATTGTTTCATCAATAAAAAATAAGTAAAAAACTTTTACTGACAAAAATTTTCGTAGTTAAAATATTTACAAAACTTTTACCAACGAATTGTTTCGTCGGTACAAAATAAGTAAAAAACTTTCAAAGACTTTTACCTACAAAATATTTCATAGGTAAAAGTCTCTTCTTCTTTTTTTAATATTCCAACACAAAATTCCTAATATACACCTATTACAATATATTTCATCATATTCTTGCTAATTTACACTTGTTATATAATATATTTCGTCATATTCACATTCACATTCACATCCATCTAAACCCAAACTATGTAAATCCATCTATACCATAAACTACATTCATCCAAACATAAACTACATCCATCTAAACACAAACAATCTTATCCACAACACATTCATCTATGCATAAATAAATATAAGCTTAATATCATAAATAAAATACAAAAAATTATTCATAGCATCCATGCATAAATACATATAAGTTTAACATCATAAATAAAATACAAAAAATTATTCAGAGCCTATTTCCTGGTGGGGCTCACAAAATTCAGTGTGGTGAACACATCGCCGACTATGCACACACACCTAAGTCCTTACTCATGCCTTCATGGTAGATTCAAAATAGTTTCAATACAAGGTCACGAGTTCAAGTACCCATTGTGGCCGTAAGTGACTCTGGTGTGTGAGTGTGTGTTAAAAGAAAAAGAAAGAAAGAAAATGCTGATTTATCTTTTGGGTTGAGCCTAATGGTACTTGGTGATTTCTCATTAGGTAAAAATTTCTATCAGTTGTTTTTAGAAAGGAGAGATTAGGCCACTTATAATTATATTAACATGATAAAATGTTGTACCTATATTTGAGCAGACACCATAAAATAAATAATCCTATGGAAAAAAATAAATGAAAAGAGAGAGAACATATGAGAGGTGATCCTTATGTCCTTTGATGGATTCAAGCTGCATGTGCCCTACCCAACTTCCTATAAGGAGAAGTTATATGGGTCTTAGAATAATGTTGGTGACAAATCCACCTTGTCTATTAATATTATCATATTGTGTTAGGACATGACTCTAAAAAATGAGATAAATTCAAATCTCAAATAATCTATGCTATAAGAGATAGTGGAGATGGAAAAAGATGCATTGTGATGCTTGAGTTCGAGTATGCTTGCCAACAAAGCAAGATTTTCTTGTTTGTTGCCATGTGATTGGGATACATTATTACATCAA
The DNA here is from genome assembly GCF_029962835.1 of Magnolia sinica. Taxonomy (NCBI): domain Eukaryota; kingdom Viridiplantae; phylum Streptophyta; class Magnoliopsida; order Magnoliales; family Magnoliaceae; genus Magnolia; species Magnolia sinica. The sequence goes on along the minus strand of NC_080575.1, from coordinate 82,193,559 downwards.
TCGGGTTCGGGTTCGGGATCGAGTTTAGGTTTGGGTTTTCCAGTTTAGGTTTAGGTTTAGGTTAGGGAGTTGAGATTAAGATTAGGTGTAGGTTTAGGTTTAGGGATTTGAGAATACATTTAGGTCTTAGGTTTAGGTTTAGGTTTTAGGTTATAGGTTTAGGTTATAGGTTTAGGTTTAGGCTTTAGGTTTTGGTTAAGGTTAAGTTATAGGTTATAAGTTTAGGTTATAGGTTATAGGTTAAGGTTTAGGTTATAGGTTTTAGTCTAGGTTAAGGTTATAGGTTTAGGTTTAGGTTAAGGTTTAGGTTTAGGTTATAGGTTTAGGTTTAGGTTTAGGTTATAGGTTATCGGTTATAGGTTATAGCTTTAGGGAATTGAGAATAGGTTAAGGTTTAGGTTTAGGAAATCGGGTTCGGGTTCGGGATCAGGTTTAGGATTGGGTTTTCAAGTTTAGGTTTAGGTTTAGGTTAGGGAGTTGAGATTAGGATTAGGTGTAGGTTCAGGTTTAGGGATTTGAGAATACATTTAGGTTTTAGGTTTTCGGTTTTAGGTTTTAGGTTTAGGTTTTAGGTTTAGGTTTAGGCTAAGGTTAAGGTTAGGTTATAGGTTATAAGTTTAGGTTATAGGTTGTAGGTTATAGGTTAAGGTTTAGATTTAGGTTAAGGTTTAGGTTTAGGTTATAGGTTATAGGTTACAGCTTTAGGGAATTGAGAATAGGTTAAGGTTTAGGTTTAGAAAATCGGGTTCGGGTTCATGATCGGGTTTAGGTTTGGGTTTTCAAGTTTAGGTTTAAGTTTAGGTTAGGGAGTTGAGATTAGGATTAGGTATAGGTTTAAGTTTAGGGATTTGAGAATACATTTAGGTTTTAGGTTTAGTTTTAGGTTATAGGTTTAGGTTATAGGTTTAGGTTTAGGTCATAAGTGTAAGTTATAGGTTTAGGTTTAGGTTAGGTTATAGGTTAAGGTTTAGGGAATTAAGTTTAGGTTCTAGGTTATAGGTTTAGGATATAGGTTATACGTTATAGGTTAAGGTTTAAGTTATAGGTTTTAGGATTTGAGCATAGGTTTAGGTTATAAGTATAGGTTTAGGTTAATGTTGTAGGTTATAAGTTTATGTTAATGTTGTAGGTTATAGGTTTAAGTTTAGGTTTAGGTTTAGGGATTTGAGAATACATTTATGTTTTAGGTTTAGGTTTAGGTTTAGGTTTTACGTTTAGGTTTAGGTTTAGGTTATAAGTGTAGGTTATAGGTTTAGGTTTAGGTTAGGTTATAGGTTAAGGTTTAGGGAATTGAGTTTAGGTTATAGGTTATAGGTTTAGGTTATAGGTTATAGGTTATAGGCTATAGGTTAAGGTTTAGGTTATAAGTTAAGGTTTAGGTTTAGGTTATAGGTTTAGGTTTAGGTTAAGGTTTAGGTTTAGGTTATAGGTTTTGGGATTTGAGAATAGGTTTAGGTTATAAGTATAGGTTTAAGTTAATGTTGTAGGTTATAGGTTTAGGTTATAAGTTTATGTTAATGTTGTAGGTTATAGGTTTAGGTTTAGGTTTAGGGATTTGAGAATATATTTAGGTTTTAGGTTTAGGTTTAGGTTTTACGTTTAGGTTAAGGTTACAGGTTTATGTTATAGGTTTAGGTTTAGGTTATAAGTGTAGGTTATAGGTTTAGGTTCACGTTAGGTTATAGGTTAAGGTTTAGGGAATTGAGAATAGGTTAAGGTTTAGGTTTAGGAAATCGGGTTCAGGTTCGGGTTCAGGTTTGGGTTTTCAAGTTTAGGTTTAGATTAAGGAGTTGAGATTCGGATTAGGTGTAGGTTTAGATTTAGGGATTTGAGAATACATTTAGGTTTTAGGTTTAGGTTTAGGGTTTAGGTTTAGGTTAAGGTTATAGGTTTAGGTTTAGGCTATAAGTTATAGCTTTAGCGAATTGAGAATAGGTTAAGGTTTAGGTTTAGGAAATTAGGTTCTTGTTCGGGATAGGGTTTAGGTTTGGGTTTTCAAGTTTAGGTTTAGGTTAAGGAGTTGAGGTATTAGGTGTAGGTTTAGGTTTAAGGATTTGAGAATACATTTAGGTTTTAAGTTTAGGTTAAGGTTATAGGTTTAGGTTAGGTTTTAGGTTATAGGTTATAGCTTTAGGGAATTGAGAATAGGTTAAGGTTTAGGTTTAGGAAATCGGGTTCGGGATCAGGTTTAGGTTTGGGTATTCAAGTTTAGGTTTAGGGTAAGGAGTTGAGATTAGGATTAGGTGTAGGTTTATGTTTAAGTATTTGAGAACACATTTAGGTTTTAGGTTTTAGGTTTAGGTTATAGGTTTAGGTTTAGGTTGTAAGTGTAGGTTATTGGTTTAGGTTTAGGTTAGGTTATAGGTTAAGGTTTAGGAAATTGAGTTTAGGTTATAGGTTATAGGTTTAGGTTATAGGTTATACATTATAGGTTAAGGTTTAGGTTATAGGTTAAGGTTTATGTTTAGGTTATAGGTTTAAGTTTAGGTTTAGGTTATAGGTTTTAGGATTTAAGAATAGGTTTAGCTTATAAGTATAGGTTTAGGTTAATGTTGTAGGTTATAAGTTTATGTTAATGTTGTAGATTATAAGTTTATGTTAATGTTGTAGGTTATAGGTTTAGGTTATAGGTTTAGGTTTAGGTTTAGGTTTAGGTATTTGAGAATACATTTATGTCTTAGGTTTAGGTTTAGGTTTTACATTTAGGTTAAGGTTATAGGTTACAGGTTTAGGTTTAGGTTTAGGTTAGGTTATAGTTTAAGGTTTAGGGAATTGAGTTTAGGTTATAGGTTATAGGTTTAGGTTTAGGTTATAGGTTTTAGGATTTGAGAATAGGTTTAGCTAATAAGTATAGGTTTAGTTTAATGTTGTAGGTTATAGGTTTAGTTTATAAGTTTATGTTAATGTTGTAGGTTATAGGTTTAGGTTTAGGTTTAGGTTTAGGGATTTGAGAATACGTTTAGGTTTTAGGTTTAGGTTTAGGTTTTATGTTTAGGTTAAGGTTACAGGTTTAGGTTATAGGTTTAGGTTTAGGTTAGGTTATAGGTTAAGGTTTAGAGAATTGAGAATAGGTTAAGGTTTAGGTTTAGGAAATCAGGTTCGGGTTCAGGTTTAGGTTGGGGTTTTCAAGTTTAGGTTTAGGTCAAGGAGTTGAGATTCGGATTAGGTGTAGGTTTAGGTTTAGGGATTTGAGAATACATTTAGGTTTTAGGTTTAGGTTTAGGTTTTAGGTTTAGGTTAGGGTTATAGGTTTAGGTTTAGGTTATAGGTTATAGCTTTAGGGAATTGAGAATAGGTTAAGGTTTAGGTTTAGGAAATCGGGTTCGGGTTCGGGATCGGGTTTAGGTTTGAGGTTAGGTTTTAGGTTCTAGGTTATAGGTTTAGGTTATAGGTTAAGGTTTAGGTTTTGGTTTAGGTTTAAGTTATAGGTTTAGGTTAAGGTTATAGGTTTATGTTTGGGTTTAGGTTATAGGTTATAGGTTATTTGTTATAAGTTATTTGTTATAGGTTAAGGTTTATGTTATAGGTTAAGGTTTAAGTTTAGGTTATAGGTTTAGGCTTAGGTTAAGGTTTAGGTTTAGGTTATAGGTTTTGGGATTTGAGAATAGGTTTAGGTTTAGGTTTAGGTTTTAGGGTAAATCCAAAGCTCAAGTAGACCTCGAAATGAATTGGGGCCACAAATGTTTTCGATCAAGCTGATATTTGTGTTATTCCTTCTTCAGGTCTAGGTCTGTGTGGCCTTAGTAACCAGTTGGGTCTCAAATAACCACCATGGTGGGTCCCAGGAAGGAATCAACGGTCGGGGGCACTGTCCCCACCATGATGTTTAGTTTTAGGTATTAGTTTTAGGTGTAGGTTTAGGTTTAGGGTTATACTTGGGTTTGCTCCATCAATTTCGTACTAATACATAAACACGGGCCTGTCCAAATGGTCAGGTCACTCCAATGCTGTTTATAGGAAATGGACAGCTTCATCATGGTCATAACAGCGGTTCCCACCTTCCACAGACCCCCGCTCAACATCCGGATAGCTCCAACGGACATCCGGGTCTGCTCCATCAATTTCGAGCTAATACATTTAAAAACAAGCTAGGCATCTATTTTTTTTCTGGATGAGAACCAATCTTCCAGACTATTCATCAGGCAGCCCCTACAATGGAATATTTCATCTATACAACTATTTAGTAACAAATGAAATCCAATCTTCCAAACTATTCATCAGGCCATCCACACAAGAAACAATACCCATTCTACAGGAATTCAACATTTATAAAATTAAAAATTACAACTTAGAAGACAAAATTCAAAGAAGAAGAAGAAATCACTTGAAATGTATCATACTGCATGATTAATGGTTCCATATGGCTGGAACTTGTTTTAATATTTCTGTGTGCTAATAGCATCTCTTATCTAACTTGTTCATAAGCTCACATAAGCATGAATGAAGGGAAAACAGAACTATTAGCTTAGCTCCATTCATAAGCTCACACAGACATGAATGAAGGGAAAACACAACTAATTATGATACTGTTTGCATGATTAATGGTTCCATATGGCTGGGGTCTTCCAATCTAAGACATTTCCAAGGCATGGTTCATGTCTATGTTGGCACCTCATGTACCAATGGTCTAGACCATTGGATAATGGACCATCTTGTTCAAAACAAAATTAGAGTATGCATATGAGGATCATATAAATGCTCTGAGTAAAGATTCTCACAAAAATTTAAATCCATGAACAAGAAATCCAACAGCAACAACAATAAAACTAAAACATATGAATATGAGAGAACCTAACTTCCACGAAAATATTTAGTTCAATTCTGCAGACAGAACTAAAAAGAAAATGAAAATGAAAATAAGAAAGACAACAACTATCTCCCTTCTCCAATTAAATATGTTTGTTTCGATGTTTTCTAATATCTTTATGTTGATCTAAAGCAAGTAATTCTTAAAAACCACAGGATAAGGGCACTGAAGACTCTAACTAATAGTGTTTTGCCTGTTCCAGGAGGGCCATAAAGGAGAACACCCTAAAAAAATAGTAGTGGTTAAGATCGATTATCCGAATGCTTTCTATGGTCTATGACTCTAAACAAATACATATAATTTCATCTCAATTTAAATTGGTTAACCTCTGATTTAGTTAGGCAGTGCAACCTAAGAACTAACAAACCATATCTATAGAGAATGTCACCATCAAAAGGTTACCTTCGGCGGTTTGATCCCTACTCTAATGAAGAGTTCAGGATTCATGAGAGGCAACTTGATAGATTCCCTGAGTTCCCAGATTTGATCAAACAAGCCACCCACAACAGAGTAGCTAACATTGCCAGGATCTTCATGAAGCACGTTGTACACAACTGGATCAACCTGGAATTAAAACATACAGATCATCATCAAGTTCAAATGAATCTCTTCTTAATTTTTTGAGTAAGGTAGATTGAATTGCAGTTGACTCCAAACAAGGAACCACTGTATAGAATGTGCACTATATAACTTTTAAACACTTTGTGACATGGTATAATTTATAACAAAACTAAATGAGAGAAAACTAACTTCATCTTGACAATTAATCATCAGTTTTTTAAATACACAGTTGAGATCAAATGAATTTCAAGGTGTGAGTCAGAAATATTTGGAAGAGTATTTACATCGCTCATTGTCGAGAGGACGAAGAACTTCTCCAATGATCTGCCCAACACTCTGAAGAGACTTCAAATCATCTTCAGTTTTAGCAAACTCTTTTTATGCACCACATTTTTCCAATTTTCTAAATTAAAAAAAAAAAAAACATTAGGTGCTTAGGAATAACTAGTAAAATCAGGATAAACACAAACGTTAACAAGAATGTGTTTGCACAGCACATCCTCACCTTGGTATAAAAGAACTACCTTGTTAAAACACATTATCATGGACAATCACAGCCATTATAAATGTGACCGTTTTTTATGAATTGGAAATTTATTAAAGAGAGAAAAAAAAAAAAACACAAACAGGGACAACTACGCAGACTTGTAGATACAAAAGCAAGATAAAACCAAAGGCTAGCATAGAGGCCCGAAAGACAAACAAAACAGAAGTAACACAACTATCTCATAACAGATATCCAGAGACGAGCTGAGAGCCCCCATTTTAGTAAGGTAATTGGTCTCCTCATTCACCTCCCTAGGATCAAGTGTAAAACACTGGGCAATTTTCATGAATATCAATCCCCTCTTCCGTGTCATGCCCAAAGAGCAACATGCACTCTTACGGGTGAAGATAATATGTGGTGTCTAACCTAACTTAGCTTCATGTTACATACTAACTACTAACAGGTAACAAGCCAGCAACACCCGTACTCTAGTGAATTACTGATGTTTTATTTAAATCAACCTGATTTAAATGATTTTAAACTCACAAGTATACGAATCAAATGTAAATATGGTACGTATTACGAGATCGTTCCCACGAGGACTGGTTGTCACAATTCAAAATTAAAGACTCTTCTTAACTAATCCAACAAATATTTGCAATAGTAATTGAGTAAACTAAATAAAAATCAATGGAAAAATAATCAAGAGCAATAAGGAAAACTCAATCAAGGAGAAGACTAGGACTTTCGAATCCACCCCTAATTATCATAAACCTTGTTTTACCTGTTGATTCACCCTAATTTAGATTGATATCAAAATAAATAAAGCGCACTCTATGTCCTTGGTCGGGGAAACAGAATATATAATTCCTTAAAGCATATGGAACACATTTTTCCATCCATGGTCAAGCATGGAGAGATGTAGATTCCTGTTTCTTCCTCTATAGGAACCTGTTCATGGTCAGACACAAGCACCTCGAATAATATTCCAAACAACATCCATAACTAGACTTTGGTTAAGCTCGTAGAATGGAGAAGTACGGAGATTTCGGTTAATCACACTAGAGAAAGAAACAATCCAATCAAATTCAGATAAAATCAACACATACAAAAGTTATTCAAATTATGGGCTTCATCTCAGCCCTAGCTAAAAGATTAGCAACTCATGGAATCAAGTAGGAAGACGGAAAAATAACATTTATAAAAGAAAAACTCCATCCTTTTCTCCCTGCTTTCTTCTCTTTTTCTGAGCTTCTTCCTCAAAATGAGCCTCTTCCTTGTAATCCCTCCTCTCTCTGTGTTCTCAGCTCCACGTCCAGCCAAAAACCAGCCTTTCTTCCCTCTTGCTTTCTCTCTTTTGCTTTCTTCTCTCCCAAAACGAGCTACCTCTCTCAAACGAGCCTTTCCTCCTTTATAGCTCTTAGGTGCGGTGGAGAACTGTGCATGAAAATAGCAACTGGTGGAGGACTGGACAGCTATCTTCGCAGCAACAGCGGAAGGTCTTCCGCAACCGTGTGCAAAAAGTTTCTGTTTCTGTTTGAAATGAGTTTTCGAGATGGTGCACGTTCCGAACTTGATTTGGACACCTAGGATACGGTATTGGCCTCCTAATGAATCTTCTTAACGGGCTGGATCATGCATCTGATCGTCATTGAGATCACAGAACAGCCCGCAAGCCGGTCTGCGTGCGGACGCGAAAATAGGGATTGCACTGATCGCGCTGCGACGTTGGTGGGGCCCACTTCATTGCTATATAGATAAATCCAAGCCATCCATTGGATGCAGCACAAAATTTTGGTTGAGAATGGACTGTTTTCACTATCTACTGATGCGACCCACGTGATTTCGCTTCTTGCCATCCATTCTGCTTTTGAATGGTTGAAAACCGATCTCTACTGCCATTTGAAATAACGCCACCTAGGCGATGGTAATATGGGCCATTATGGTCTAATAGACGGTCCAAATTGGACCTACAAGTCGTGATGGTGGCCCACAACAGGGGACCGCAAGTCCCTGTTTCCGTTTTTGCGAAGCCGAAAACGGCAGTTTCTTTTTTAAAAAAAATTTTGTCGGTCAGCGCCTCCTGACCGACCTTGAGTGTATGGATGCACTGCTGGTGTGCGTCCGCACTATGTGCATGTAGTGCACATGTGAGGTCCATCATGATGTATGCACCAAATCTCCTCCATCCATATGGTTCTCCATATAATTTAAAGCATTGATACCAAAGATGAGCCATATCCAGGGATCAGGTGGGCCCCACTTAAGGAATTAAAGGGCTGATCTGACCGTTGGGCCACTTCCCGAGATATGAAATGGTTGAAATTTTATGTGTATGGTTTATTTATGCCCCCCATCCCATGTATGAAGTTTCGAGTCAATCGGATGGCGGAAACCATGTGATCTTGCATTCTGGACCATTTTCGGGCCTTTTTAATATGAACGGCTTGATTTTCTCGGGTCCCTGGCATGTAAATTCTTCAGTCTTAGTTCCCTGGAGTGCATCCCTTACTCTGGTGACTTCGGAGTATCAAATTCATGCTTGTAGTATTCTTTTTCCATCAACGCTCCTGATTTCATCCTGCAACAAAAATACAATTAAAATACTCCGTTAAACATTATCATGTACGTAAAATTAGGTAATAATTGGGGTTTGATATGCAATATTCGACCCTCGTCAATTACTCACAACATTGGCATAACATGCCAATGTCCTTATTATGAAAAAAAAAACCGCAATGAGAAAATGCAGCATGATGATTCCTGATAGATGCATTATATGCAATTCAAAACTGGAATCAATTGATCATATTTTTATTCACTGTGCTATGGCCAAGTCTGATTGGAATTGCTTCTAAGGTTTGAAATCAACTGGATCTTCAATGCCTCATTTGGGGATTGGTTTTCTTTGGGATCCTATGGAGGATTTAGAGGGAGAGGAACAATACGATTTTCAAAGACAGTCTTCTAGCACTGTTTTTTTTTTCCCACTTGCGTGTGTGCTTAGAGAAACCCCATTAACACATTTGTCCATCATTTTACAAGCATGCATACATTGTTGATCATGCATATATACAAGCAGCCATATAAACAATGGAAAAAAGAAAGACCAAACTGAAAGCATACCATTTTCCACAAATCACATCTCTTTGGCATTTTAACAAACAACTTGTCTGCATTTTTTTCTCCAAATACTAAGAGAGGAGATGCCAAATAATTAAACAGAGAAAAGAAAGATGCATATCAATAACACCTATTGTTGCTAATTGATAGACTGTTTAAACATTTCAATAAAAATTATTTACAAAAAGACAACGTTTTGAAGACAACATTTGAATCAAAACGATAGTTCCAGAAATTCCACCCTCATCAAAAAAATAATTCAAATTAAATTTTAATAATAATTAAACCACTCAGGAGGCATTTCCAATACCAAAGCATGTCAATTGTCCAATGTTCAAACCAATCAGACAATGGAACAAGGTACTTATAAATATATGTTTCAATATCATATCCCTGTAGCCTATAAGATCCAATGAACTTTAAGATCGTTAAACAGTCATGAAACCTAAAACCTATGTCATTCCATTTCCTGAGTGCCTCATATAAGAACCTTTCAATAATGAAAATTGGAAAAAAAAAATCATAGGATTTTTAACACTAAACAAAAGGATGGATTTTCCAAAAAGAATCACATGATGAACCAACATCCTGATTATCATCACTAGAAAAAATGGGTATTAGGGTTTCAACATTTTAAATCCCTAATTAGAATTTCAACATTGTAAATCTCTAATTAGGAATTCACCATTGTAAAACCCTTATTAGGGTTTCAACATTGAAGATGCACGATCTCAAGAGAGAGATTGAGCACGAGATCGACAAAGAGAAGGAGAGGGAGAGAGAGAGAGAGAGAGAATGCTTGCGCTAGGGTGGTTGCTTCGCCGCTCGATTAAGAGAGAGCACTGCGGTGGGTAGCTGCTAGAGTTGCAGTAAAAAGTGATTTTTTAGAGAAGATGATTCTACTAGCAAAGAATTCCCCCAAGCGTTAGGGATGCCTCGTTTTCTTGTAGTGCGTTAAGATGGTGAGAGAGAAAATGCTAGGGCTTTGAAAACAGGATGATTGAGAGAGAAAAGGAGCAAGGGAGAAAGGGTTTTGGGCACAAAGAGGGACAGTCCATTTTGGGCGGAGAGAGAGCGCCAGTGAGAAAGGCCGTAAGAACATTTGGGCGCGCAGCTCTGTTTTGAGGACGCGCCCAATTATTTTGGGCATGGATTGGGTACCTACGTAGGGCCCACCAGAATGTATATGGTTTATCCACTCCGTCCATTTATTTTTATACATATATTTAGGGAACGATGTCAAAAATAAGGTATATTAAAGACCAAACAGGACCACACCATATGAATCACGTGTGATTTAATCTCTATTGTTTCCTACCATGTGGTCCACTTGAGCCTTTGATATACCTAATTTTTTGTGATGATACTCTACAATTATATTTCAAAATAGATAAACGGTTTAGATTGAACAAATATATTGTGGTGGGCCTCAAAACGTCCCTTATAAGACCGTCAATTTCTAGTGGTGTAACAATTTTTTTGCTACGAATATAATCCTTGTTCAAAACTGAAACTCAAAATTGTTGTATTCTGTGCAAAGATGTAACATTGCTACACAAGGCTCATACAAACATGGCTACCAGCCTAACCAATTGCAAGTGCAAGTAAGCAAGGAAAAAAAATCCATATGGGTATTGAAATAAAGAAAATGATGAGTGAATATAAGTGGCATGCAGTTGTGTAATTTTCTCTAAATCCCCAAATCCCTAAATCCTTAAATCCCCAAATCCCCAAATCTCAACTGCATGAGAGAGAGAGAGGACCAAGAGAGACAAAGAGACAGAGAGAGGGGATGCGCGAGAGAGAGGACCTAGAGAGAGAGAGAGGATGCACAAGAGTGAGAGAGGACCGAGAGAGACAGAGAGACAGAGAGGCCGCGAGAGTGAGAGAGGACAAAGAGAGAGAGAGAGGGAGACAAGAAGTCTCTTGATGATGGAAATGGATTGGCTACTCGTCCTCACACCAGCCAATGGCTGGTGGTCGGTGCTCTGTGGGCCCCACCTTGATGTATGTGTTTCATCCCTACTGTCCATCTATTTTTCCATATCATTTCATGGTATGAGAAAAAAATTGAGGTATATCCCAACCTCAACTGGACCACATTATAGGAAACACTGTTGAATGAGCATCAACCATTAAAAACCTTCAGGTCTAGGTCTGTGTGAAAACATTTCATCCAACTGAGATATCATTTTGAGATATCATTTTATGTCCATATGCTGAAGTGCCCATGCATTGCATCCAATTTCAAGACAAAATCAAATCATTGAATCTCATCTCAACACTAAGATGCGACATCATGGCATTAAACATAGAGGCATGTATAAATCATTGAAAATGCAAGTGATGGTCATCTAATAAAAAATGATGTGTTGAAGAATTTGGGAAGAAGCTAAGCGACGAATCAAATAGCTATCTTCCTTGAGTGATGCTTTCATATAGCTATCTGATGCTATACGTGCGAAAGGTAGGGAAGCCCTTTCCAATTCTTATTGGAAATCCTCATTGTTTGGGGTGGGTTCTGAGGGAAGAACTTTCAAATCTTCTCTAAGATTTGATAGATATGCCAATATCGAGGCTCCTGCAACAGCTGAAGGATCTCTTGACCTTGTTTCAAGGTGAATTTCTTCAATAGATGCAGCTAGAGTAGTTAAGTTCTCATTTGCTTCAAAAATAAGTGTCATTATCTCATATGCTGGACCATTTTCATTTATAAAAAGAAAAAATCAGAAAACATAATTCATAAAAAATGGTTCAAAGGTAATAGAGCACTAATTAACCACAATGAGTACATAACCTCATCATTGGTAGATGTGAGTAATGAAACTATGAATTACAGAGGCAACACATCATAGCCCAGCAGACAAATGCAGTATAAAATTTTTCATTTACCATCCATTGATGGATAAAAGAGCATGCCTCATCATGCAATCCATGAGAATAAAAAAAATACAGCATATAAAGATGAATTCTCATGCATATATAAGTGAGACACATTACATGGGAGATCTGAAAGCCACAGAAAACGTGGGTTTAACATGGTAGAAGAAACCATCATCTGACCCAGGGTTTAACATTTGATATGTTCTAATCAACACGAGTTCTGTAGAAGAAAGCAAGTCATTATGGGACACAACAAGCCTCGCAAAACTAAATATGTGAAGATGGACGGTGAGGATTAAAACCCATACATCATGGTGGGATTCCACATAGATGGCCCTCGTGCTGGACCAAACTAAATCTGTGTGTGGGTAGGGCATTCGACAACGGTCCGCAAGAGAGAGATCAGAGAGATAGGAAGAGAGAGACAGAGAGAGAGGAGGGAGAGGATGCGATAGAGACAGAGAGAGGACAGGTTCGGCAATGGTCCCACCCAAGTCATGGATTGACTTTATTTTTAAGCTCTTGGCCGACCTAAGTCATGGATTGACTTTTTCCATACCGTTCAACGCTTTTCTCGGATCATTTTAAGATATTAACCAAAAAATGGGGCAGGTCCAAAGCTTAAGTGGACTACAAAGTAGGGACTAAACGTCCACCATTAAAAGTAACATTCATAGAAGTTTTGGATCAAGCTGATGTTTGTGTTTTCTCTTCATTTATATCTTTTTGATATTATGAACATGTTGGATGTCAAATAAAGATCATTGCGGGCCCAAGGAAGGTATCAACAGTGGAAATCATTATTCCACCCTGTTTCACGTGGCATAGTACACTTGAGTTTTGGATCAAACTGATTTTTGTTTTTCCACTTCATCTGGCCCTGTATGACCTAATCAACATATTGGATGTCAAATAAATAGTACAGTGGGCCTTATGAGGATTTTGATGATGGATATATAATAATTTTATAATTTATTATATATATATGTATGTATGTATGTATGTATGGGAAAAGGTTCCATACTGTCCAGCTCATGGGAACTTTTCATACGGTCAAGTTGTGTGGTCCCCACCGTGATGGGTGTCAAACATCTACCTAATCAGTCAGATGCACCATTTCATGGTGGGCCTAGGGCTTAAAAATCAAGTCAATCCATGACTTTTTTGGGCCACACAACATACAAAAGTTGAGAGGGGTTACCCTCCATTAAAATATTCATAATCATTTGTTGGGACCACAGAGATGTGGTTCACAAATCCAGCCCATCCATTATGTGTGTCCCACGTGGATGAGGAGTCAGACCAAGTTTCATATTCATCAAAATTTCAGGTGGGCCCCACCAAGTGATTTTATATGTTTTAGGCATTTCTTCATATGATTTTAGATGGTATGGCCTACCTAAGTTCCATATATGACTGATTTTTGGGATATCCCATAATTTATAGGGGGCCCATCAAATGCATGGTGTTGATGGTTGACACTCATCACAGTGGGACCCACACGGCTCGACCTCGTGGGAAGTTCCCATGAGCTCGACCGTACAGAACCTTTTCCCTGTATACTCGACCCCACCCAATAGGGCCGAGATTCCCGGTAATGTGGAGGTGGGAGTGCGGAAAATCCTAATTTCCTAGCTCCCTTGCACATGCACCCTCCTCTCTCTCTCTCTCTCTCTCTCTCTCTCTCTCTCTCTCTCTCTCTCTCTCTCTCTTCCTCTCTCACTGATCTCTCCACCCCACCATTGTCGCACGCCCTACCCACGCACGCCCTCTTTGTCTCTAATGCTCGGTGAGGTATCTCTCTCTCTCTCTCTCTCTCTCTCTCTCTCAATCTCAATACCGATTTAGGGATTTGGGGATTTAACAACAGGGATCCACGCATCAATAGTGTTAGGGCCCATTTGGCTAGGCGGATTGGATGGTATTGGAAGGGATTGAGAGTTAAATCCCGAAATTGGTCGGGCGTGCCAAACAGACTGGGTGATCTGGATCCCGGGATATAGCAATCCCATGGATCTTAAGACAATCCACTGACAACACCATCATTACCTTTAAATCTCATCCAATCCACCCTAATCCATTCAAATTTTCCTAAGACGTGTCTGGTTCAAGGGATTAGAAGGGATGGGAAGGTTTAATCCCGGGATTGGTCAGGCGTGCCAAACAAACTTAATATATCAATCCCAGGATATAGAAATCCCATGGATCTTATGACAATCCACTAACAACACCATCATTACCCTGAAATCCATGCCATCCACCCTAACACCATTCAATCCTTTTCAATCTTCCTGGCCAAACGGGCCCTTAAAGGTTTGTTAGTTTGTTAGGTTGGTTGTAGTTGGTGGTAAATGAATCTATTTACTACTGATTTATTTATTTTGAATTCACTAAGAGGTGTGATTTCATATCCTATTATTTTAGTTTTGAATTCATCAAGGGGAGGCATGATTTCATGTTTGATTATGACTGATTTCCACAAATGAAGTTTAACAGGAAAATTGTGAGAGTTTAACTCAAAGAATTGTTTCAAGGATTTCGTATACTATTATTTTAGTTTTGAATTCATCAAGTGGTATTTTCTGGAATATAGCATGGATTAGTTTTTCTGGTCGTCTGTTTGGACACACCCTCCAGTAAACAATGTTTTGATCCCAAAGGCTGTTGACCCAATGTATGTATGTATGTATGCCATAACCCAAGAATTGGGTTAGGCACCTGTGTTGAAAAGGGGTTGTTTGTGAATTGATTTAAACCGTCCATTTTGTTTGCACTTTGTGGATCACCTGATGAATCCACCGACCTGATTCTTGGGGCCATGGCATTTACAGTTAGGGCCAAGACAAGGGCATGCAGATGGTCCCAATGCCTGTGAGCTTGAGCCCAAAACTTGAGTGTTGTTAAAGCATAAGGCACTATTCAGAATTTTGCTCAGGATGCAATGCCTCTGATTTGATGTGCTTTGCATCCATAATGAAACAATCATCAAATGAGTTCTACTGATAAGGTAATCCGAATGGGTTCTTTTTCAACCACAAAAACTCTTGTTTGCATTGTGCTTGTCTTGAATGTGTACAAAACTTCCCATTGTACTATTCAACACAGTATGTGACATCATATAATTCAATTTGTATTTTCTCTTTCTAAGGTGTGAGCTTGATATTTGATCTTTAGGTTATATTTTAAGGAAAATTCAGTTATTAAAGAAAATGCTCTTGAGAATAAATTATCTTTATAGGAAGAGTAGCATGGAGACTTGGAAATACGTACTTCTACCAATGTTTGAAGAATGCTGGGCTATATTGCTGAGAGATTCGCCTTTATGACTATTTATCTAAATAGTGCCTTATGCTTTCTAAAGTCATTTTTAGCATCAATGGTACTTTTTAATGAATTATATTTTGAGCATTAATGGTGTTATCAATTTTGACTATTCTGACACTCATATTGTCATTCTTATGTAGGTGAAGTTTCAGGAGTTCATTTCCAATGTTTGGCTAGATCCTTTCTTATTGTTTTTGGTCTGTCTAGTGACTCTTATCAACTAGCTGTAAATGCATTAGCTCGAAATTGATGGAGCAGACCCAAATGTGCGTCGGAGCTATCCGGATGTTAAGTGGGGGTCCCTGGAAGGTGGGAACCGCTATTATGAAGATGATGAAGCTGTCCATTTCCTATGGACAGCATTGGAGTGGCCTGACCATTTAGACAGGTCGTGTTTATGTATTGCTCGAAATTGTTGGAGCAGACCCGGATTTGCGTCGGAGCTATCCGGATGTTGAGTGGGGGTCCCTAGAAGGTGGGAACTGCTGTTATGACCATCATAAAGCTGTCCATTTCTTATGGGCAACGTTGGAGTGCCCTGACCATTTGGACAGGCCATGTTTATGTATTAGCTCAAAATTGTTGGAGCAGACCCTAGTATAACCCTAAACTTAAACCTACACCTAAAACTAATACCTAAAACTAAACATCATGGTGGGGACAATGCCCATGACCGTTGATTCCTAAACCCGATCCAGAACCCGAACCTGATTTCCTAAACCAAAACCTTAACCTATTCTCAATTCCCTAAAGCTATAATCTATAACCTATAACATATTACCTAAACCTAAAACCTAAACCTAAAACCTAAATGTATTCTCAAATCCCTAAACCTAAATGTACACCTAATCTTAATCTCAACTTCCTAACCTAGACCTAAACCTAAACTCAAAAACCCAAACCAAAACCTGATCCCAAACCCAAACCCAATTTCCTAAACCTAAACCTTAACCTATTCTCAATTCCCTAAAGCTATAACCTATAACCTAAACCTAAAACCTAAACCTTAACCTAAAACCTAAATGTATTCTCAAATCCCAAAATCTAAACCTACACCTAATCCAAATCTCAACTCCCTAACATAAACCTAAACCTAAACTTGAAAACCCAAACCTAAACCCGATCCCGAACCCAAACCCGATTTCCTAAACCTAAACCTTAACCTATTCTCAATTCCCTAAAGCTATAACTTATAACATAAACCTAAACCTTAACCTAAACATATAACCTAAACCTAAACCTTAACCTAAACCTAAACCTATAACCTTAACCTAAACCAAAACCTATGACCTAAACCTTAACCTATAACCTATAACCTATAACCTAAACTTATAACTGATAACCTATCCTTAACCTTAACCTAAACCTAAAACCTAAACCTTAATCTATAACCTAAAACTTAAACCTAAACCTAAAACCTAAATGTATTCTCAAATCCGTAAACCTAAACTTATACCTAATCCTAATCTCAACTCCCTAACTTAAACCTGAACCTAAACTTGAAAACCCAAACCTAAACCCGATCGTGAACCCGAACCCGATTTCCTAAACCTAAACCTTAACTTATTCTCAATTCCCTAGAGCTATAACCTATAGCCTATAACCTATAACCTAAACCTAAAGCTAAACCTAAACCTTAACCTAAACTTAAACATATAACCTTAACCTAAACCAAAACCTATAACCTAAATCTTAACCTATAACTTATAACATATAACCTAAACTTATAACCTATAACCTAACCTTAACCTAAACCTAAAACCTAAACCTAAACCTATAACCTATAACCTAAACCTAAATGTATTCACAAATTCCTAAACCTACACCTACACCTAATCCTAATTTTAACTCCCTAACCTAAACCTAAACCTAAACTTGAAAACCCAAACCTAAACCCGATTCTGAACTCGAACCCGATTGATGTAATAATGTAGCCCAATCACATGGCAACAAACCGGAAAATCTTACTTTGTTGGCAAGCATACTCGAACTCAAGCATCACAATGCATCTATTTCCATCTCCACTATATATCTCTTATAGCATAGATTATTTGATTGGATTTATCTCATTTTGAGAGTCATGTCCTAACACAATATGATAATATTAATAGACATGGTGGGTTTGTCACCAACATTATTCCAAGACCCATATAACTTCTCCTTATAGGAAGTTGGGTAGGGCACATGCAGCTTAAATCCATCAAAGGAGATAAGGATCGCCTCTCATATGTTCTCTCTCTTTTCATTTGTTTTTTTCCATAGGATTGTTTATTTTGTGGCGTCTACTTAAATATACGTACAACATTTTATCATGTTAATATAATTATAAGTGGCCTAATCTCACCTTTCTAAAAACAACTAATAATAATTTTTACCTGATGAGAAATCACCGGGTACCATTAGGCTCAACTCAAAAGATAAATCAACATTTTCTTTCTTTCCTTTTATTTTAACACACACTCATACACCAGAGTCGCTTACGGCCATAATGGGTACTTGAACTTGTGACCTTGTATTGAAACTATTTTGAATCTACCATGAAGGCATGAGTAAAGACCTAGGTGTGTGTGCACAGTCGGCGATGTGTTCACCACACTGAATTTTGTGAGCCCCACTAGGAAATAGGCTATGAATAATTTTTTGTATTTTATTTATGATGTTAAACTTATATGTATTTATGCATGGATGAATGTGATGTGGATAAGATTGTTTGTGTTTGGATGGATGTAGTTTATGTTTGGATGAATGTAGTTTATGTTTGGATGGATTTACGTAATTTGGGTTTAGATGGATGTGACTGTGAATATGATGAAATATATTATATAACAGGTGTATATTAGGAAGAATATATTGTAACAGGTGTATATCAGGAATTTTGTTCTGGAAAAAAAGAAGAAGAAGAGACTTTTACCTACGAAATATTTCATCGATAAAAGTCCCATCCATGTTTTTTACTTATGAATATTTTCGTAGGTAAAAGTCTCCTCTACGTTTCTGCCAATATTTTCTAAGTGAAAAATATAAGACTTTTACCGACGACACTTTTCGTCAGTAAAAGTTGCATCCATGTTTTTTACCAATAAATATTTTCATAGGTAAAAGTCTCCTCTACGTTTTTGCCAAAATTTTCTAAGTGAAAAATATAACACTTTTACCAACAAATTTTTTCGTCGGTACAAGTCCCATCCACTTTTTTAACCTACGAATATTTTTGTAGGTAAAAGTCTCCTCTTCGTTTTTGCCAAAATTTTCTAAGTGAAAAATATACCACTTTTATCGACAAATTTTTTCATCAGTACAAGTCCCACCCACTTTTTTTACCTACGAATATTTTCATAAGTAAAAGTCTCATCTACGTTTTTGCCAATATTTGCTAAGTAAAAAATATAACACTTTTACCGACAAAACTTTTCATCGTTAAAATTCCCATCCACGTTTTGCACCTACGAATGTATTTGTCGGTAAAAGTCTTACCGCGAACATTTCCTAAAAATTATTATATTTTTACCGACGAAACTTTTCATCGGTAAAAATATTATTCCCGAAGGTTTTGGTTTGTCGGTAAAAGTTAGGGCGAAAATTTTCTAAGCTTAGTACAACACTTTTACCGATGGAAATGTTCGTCGGGAAAAGTAGTTCTTTGCTTTTTACGGACGAAAATATTCGCCGGTAAAACTCTTAGCAGAAAATTTGCTAAGTTAAAAATACAACACTTTTACCGACAACTATTTTCGTTGGTAAAAATATTATTCCCGACGATTTTGTTTCGTCGGTAAAAGTAAGGGCGAAAATTTTCTAAATTAAATACACCACTTTTGCCGACAAAACTTTTCGTCAATAAAAGTTGTTCTCTGCTTTTTACCGACAAAAATATTCGTCGGTAAAACTCTTAGTGGAAAATTTTCTAAGTTAAAAATACAACACTTTTACCGACGAACATTTTCGTCGGTAAAAATATTATTCCTGACGGTTTTGCTTCGTCGGTAAAAGTCAGGGCAAAAATTTTCTCACTTGAATACACAACACTTTTACCGACGAAAATTTTTGTCGGTAAAAGTGGTTCTCTGCTTTTTACCGACGAAAATATTTGTCGGTAAAACTCTTAGCAGGGAAATTTTCAAAATAGTAAGAAAATTACTTTTATCGATGAAAATTTTCGTCAGTAAAAAAAAATATTTTCGACGAAAAAAAATTTCATCAGTAAAAGTGTTGTTTTACCAGCGAAAAAAATTTCGTCGGTAAAATAGTACTTTTACCGATGAAATTTGTTTCGTCGGTAAAAATTTCATCACTAAAAACATTGTTTCTTGTAGTAACACTGACCATTAAGCGTTAAAATTTATTAATAGTCAAACTAATATAAATCGTGTGCATGCTAGATGAGTCACATTTTTGTAGGAATTCATGTTCATTCTGAAGCATATGTTAGGGCAAGAGAACAAGGTAGCTAATACACTTAGCCATCCTGCAACGCTACTTGTTACAATGAGCAATAAGTCAGTTAGTTTCGATTTTCTCAAGGAGTTGTATGTCGAGGATGAGGATTTCAATGATGCATAGATGAGGTGTCAAGAGGGTCATCCTAGTGACCTACATATATAAGACGGTTTCCTATTTAACGAGAGTAAATTGTTCATCTCTCAAAGTTTTCTAAGGGAGTAGATTATTCAAGAGCTACATGAAAGTGGCCTTAGTGGACACCTTAGTCGAGACAAGACATGGGCTCTTATTGAGGAGTGGTATTACCGGTCACAATTGGTACGTGACGTGGGTAAAGCGGTGCAGTGTTGTCATGTTTATCAGACCTCCAATGGGCAGTCTTATAATATAGGCATCTACACTCCGTTACATTTGCCTGACGAGCCTTAGGATGACTTATTTATAGAATTCGTGCTTGGTCTCTTAAGAACATAGTGTAGCATAGATTTAATATTGTTCGTGTTGGCAGATCATTTCTCAAAGATGTCACATTTTATCCCATGTAAGAAGACCATGGATGTAACATACGTGATAAATCTATTCTTCAAAGAGGTCGTGCGGCTACACGGGGTTCCCAAGACCATTAATTCTAACTGTGACACGAAGATCATTAGTCACTTCTGACGGACTTTGTGGAATTGATTTGGTATGCAACTTTAGTTCAATAGTACCTACCACACATAAACCAATGGGCATACTGAAGTTGTGAATCAATATTGGGAAACCTCACTTCGTGTATTTTAGGTGAAAAATTGAAACAGTGGGATTTGACCTTGTCTCAAGTGAAGTTTGCATTCAACAACATGGTGAACCGCTCGATAGGGAAGTTCCTGTTTTAAATTGTTTATGGTCGAGTACCCCGTTACACACTTGACTTAGTCCCTTTGCCTAGTCTCCCGAGCATAAGTGTTGCAGCAAAACATATGGCGGACTGAATTGTAGGCATTCATTCAGATGTGCAAGCCAAATTGCATACCTCGAACGACAAGTACAAGGTGCGTGCCAACCAACCCCGCCATGCCATGTTGCCCATGTCGGATTTGGGAGATTCCATCAGATCGATGGTTAAAAGTCCATTTTATTTTCATTTTATGATAAATAGTAAGTTTTAATTAGATCATAACTTTTGATCTTTTGAGTTGTAGGAGTAGTGCCCAACATGAAAAGGGTTTTAAAAATTAGGAGAAAACTTGGTCAGGCCAAATTGGAAACTTACCAATTTTGACCCAAAACCATGAAGTCTAGTAGGAACCATGACTGTGTATAAATAGTTAGTTTACTATTTATAGTAAGTCACATTTTTATGGAGTTTGAGTCTATAACTTCATTCTAGGTTCCAGATCACTATTTAAAGGATTGTAATTTTGTTTTTTCTATCAACAATCAATATTTTTTTTCAAATTTATTAGAAATTATTTCTATTTTCATCCTCAGAGAAATTTGTGGGTTGCCCAGAGAGCTTCTTGGATTCAGAGTAATTATCGTCTGAGGAAGACTGTGATCCACCTCATCACATCCCTCGCATCAGATACAAAGTAGGATCCATCAAAGAAATGTTTCAGGGTGATGATTGTAGGCAACCACAGCTGTCCATTTTCAATGTCGTTGATTGGACAGTTAAGATGATCAGATTGGCTTGTACACTGTACACCATTGCTTGATCCTAGTATTATTGAATAAATGGTCCAGATGGAAGATATGTCACCCCATGTGCCTTTTAAAACTTTCAGGATGGACGTTAGCAAAACCCCTTATATATTATTTAATACTTCTAAACATTTACTAATACTGAAGAAAACTCAGGAAAACTCGTACAAGTTTTTAAGAAACTGGCCAGAGATCCTGAGTTGACTTGACTCAACTAGGTTTTGAGTCGAGCGGCGCTTTTTTGTTACTCTAGATCCCAGCATTATATACGAACCATCCACAAAAACACGATAGGCGAAAGGAGAGCTCCTCCATGAAGAGCTAAGCGGCGGAAGATGGCAACTTCTTCGTTTAGTGCAACAAAGATAGCAACATATGGCAGCATGGTCTTTGTCCAGATTATTACATCTACTTACGTAGTGATGAGCAAGGTCATACTCATACAAGGAACAAGCTCTACTGTTTTTCTTGTCTACCAATTCATGTTAGCCACAATCGTTATGGGAGCATTGGCACTCATCCTTGAAAGGTAAAGAAGAAATAAAATGCAGAAATTGGAACTGTTTTTTTTTTTTTTTTTTAAAAATATATTTTATGGATTGATATTAGACTGCAGAAGTTAGGAATGACGATCTGTTCCTTTTTCTTCATGTGTTCATTTGGTTGGTTGCAGAAAGAACAGGCCTCCTCTCAAAATACCAATCTTATGCTGGATTTTTCTACTAGCTTTAGTTGGGTATGAAAAATCTCTCTCTCTCTCTCTCTCTCTCTCTCTGCAATAAATTCACTTTCAAGAATCTGAGGGCTACTTCCTCATTAAAAGTATTGAATTTAAATTACAAATTCGTCATTTCCTATCTATTCCGTGAATTATAGAAATTCAATCTGATAGGGAATCCAAATGCTTGCTGAGTTAGATCTATGGACAATACACTGCCCATTTTTCAATTTGCACGTATTTTTTATTGACGAGTTCTCAAGTCCAACTGGTTAGATCATAAGTCACCCTCCACCCAATCGGATAACTTCCAGCCTATCATGTGTGTGTGCGACATCCAAACCTTCCAATAGGTTGGCCCCAGAATGAGGATTAAACTAGGCAAACATTAGCCCCATCCACTCATCAGGTGAACCACACCATAAAACACAATATCTAGCCACTGACAAATAACAAAATACAAGCATGGTCCCACTGAAAAGTAGATGTGGCTGAGTTTTTGCACAAGGTGACCCTCATGATAGGGAAAACCTAATGGAAGGGTTGGATGTCACAAGAGCATAACAGGTAAGTTATCTGCTGGGCGAATGAGAACTCTTCGTCCAACCGGTTGGAACCTTCTCTTTTTTAATTCTTTCACATTTATTTATGAAATTTTGGTGTTAATGCTTTGTAGGATAACATTAACACAAAACCTATTGTCAGCCTGCTTGTACTACATCTCAAGTACAATAGAAGCAGCAGTTCTAAACATGATCCCTGTATTCACCTACATCATATCTATCATATCAAGGGAGGAGAAGCTTGAAATCAACACCTTGTGGGGTAAAGGCAAGGTGTTTGGAACCCTAGTATCTGTGACAGGTGCTCTGACTCTCATCTTGTGGCATGGGTCAGCTGTTGTTCTACTGACTTCAAACTTGGGAGAATGGGTGCTTGGGTTGGCTATGGTTGTTGCTGGAGTGCTGGCATTTAGTACATGGATTATATTGTTGGTGAGTTTTATACTCTTCTTTATGCACTTTATTGTTTTGCATGTGAGCATGTTAGGTGTAGGTTTAGGTCGTATTTTTCACATTTATATATACTAGTAAAATGTATGTGAATTGCACATGAGACACATTTCAAACTCCATTAATAATTATGGGAAAAATATTAAAAGGAGATTGGTATTTTTCCAAATGGAGAAATCCAAATCCCCGTAGGATTTTCTAAGATTTTAGTAATTTTTTCAAAGAAAAGAAAGGAACCCTTTATTTTAGAAGATGTTCATAGGATTTTTTTTTGTTTTCATTTAGTAATGAAGCTTTTCAAAGTGATCGTGATTTTGGAAGTCACCAGAAATTATAAATCATAAAAAGGAAAAAGAAGGATGTAGTAAAGCTTGTCTTGTAGTCCAAATATCTGTGTTTAAACGTTTGCATTGTGCTATTTAGGCTGTAAGCGTGGACAATACTTCAATGCCTATTATGGATTGGGGCATTTACTAAAAATATGGCAAATGAAAAGGTCACAACAGCATATGGCCAAAAAACTTAAGAAGATTCAATACATGTTCATATTAAACTGTAAATACTTGTAGCTTGCCTAACTCACGCTCGCTCTTTTGGTTTCCTTGTAGCTCTTACGATAGGAAGGCCCTTTTAGCGAGGCCTTCCCGCATCTCAAGCTGTAAATACTTTTTGCTATGAAATATGATGAATGGTTAATTAAAAAAATTAATTAATTTTAAAAAAAAATTAAATAAATAAATAAAATATATAAATAAAAGAAGAAGAACAAGAAGAAGAAGAAGAAGAATAAAACAAAATCAAAAATAAAGATGTTCATATTAAACTGAAAATAAGCCAAATATTGAAGAAGCACGGATCATCCAATGGGGGTTTTCACTGCAGACTATCCAGATTTAGGCATTTCATATAAAAAGTTTAGATCACTAATGATAAAACCATAGGTTCCTATGCACTAGAGGGCGAATCTGTCTTGGCCTTACAAGGAGGGTCTATGCTTCATCAATCCAAACTGTTGATCCTAGAGTCAATGAAAATGGGAGATGGTACAAAATTATCCTGATTGGAAGATCAAGGAGTTAGGATCCTCTAACCTGGGTTTTTTTTTTTTTTCAACGAGTCACCCATCCAAGCTAGGTACTGCCGGATTAACAATTAGGATCATCCAACCATGAACCCATATGCATATAAGGGGCCCATTAGGAAACTATCAACATTCTAATGAGTCGAGACCGTATAATTTATGTCTCTTAAAATAGTGTTATAATTTAGGGACTGCATTTTCGAAAGTGTAGTAAGTTTTTATTAAGAATGCTAGGAATACATAGAAGATGTGGGAGGTCCGTAGAGATCTACAAAGAGACATATATGTATCCATCAAAATATCTGTGTGTATATCTATAGTTGTGCATGTACAACTGTACCTACATATCTTATTCTCTAACAAATAGAAATGGATTAGTTCAAGGAAACAATAGCCTAGCTCACGTAGGCATTGGGGGCCCCATCCATCTGGTACACCACCCCTTGGCCTTATCCCAGAAAACAAGCTAATTGAACATAGGCAGGACACCATATAACAGTATAAAAATTATACCTAAACTCCTTGAGTTTTTGAATATTGTGATAATTTTCAGCTAATTCTTTAAGGATGCATGTGAGATGAATGGATTGGATGGAACATAAACACCAAGATGGGTCGTATATATATAAAACTAATGGCTGACATGCATATCCCAACTTCTTCCTCTGGTGTGCCTACCTGAGTTATAGATGAGTTTTGGGCAAGAAGGTGAACTTAAGGCATCTTGCCAGATGGATGGGGAAGTTCAACAGACGTGGTACTTAGTAAACGTGATGCCCTCAACCTACCAGGTACCGCCAGTGTCACCCCTGCAGTTTTCCATCAATACAATAAATGGATAGTAAGAATAAAAGTTATTATTATTTTTTTTCCCAAAAAGAATAGAAGTTACTAAAAAAATCTTAATTTTATCAGGGTGGTTACGTATTTTCATTGGAGCAACAAAACTAAAGGAGGCTTGGCTTTTTGGAGCAGTACTACAGACTGCTCGCATCCTATATGGTCATTTTGGTGAGGTTTTCTAGAGTACACCGGACGTGTTGCAATATCATACGTTTACACGTTGGGACTAGCTGATGTAGAGTGGGTCGCCAACACTTTCATGCCCAAGATAGACCAAAGAAAGCCCAATTGGAGGAGGAAGTGATCAGGACCGTCAAAACTCTAAAACATACATATCTTGCAAATCGAAATGAGTTATTCAATGTACCCTATATGATTTTGGGGTAGGAGAAGCTACTTTAGCCACTCAACTTTGCCATGTTGGGTTGCAAACACCGAATTTGCGAGATTCCATCAAACCAACGGTCGAAAATCCTTTTTAGTTTCGTTCTTACTATTTATGGTAAGTTTTACTTCAATCATAACTCTTGATCCTCACAACTTTAGGAGATGTGCTCAACATGAAGGTGATTAGAAAAATTAGGAGAATAACATGGTTAGGCCAAATTGGATAGTTACTATTTTTGGCCAAAAACCAAGAAGTCGTAGTAGAAATCACGACTGTCTATAAATAGTAAGTTTACTACTTATAGTAAGTCACATTTTTTTAGGGAGTTTTGAGTTGAAGTTCGATTTTGAGATTTCTTCCTATGTTTGATATCACTATTTAAAGGATTGTAAATTCTTATTATTATTATTATTTTTTTATCATCAATCAATTTATTTCAAATTTATTAGAATTTATTTTTATTTTCTATCTCCATGTGGATTCGAAGAATAAAAGTGAGAAGTCCAGAGCGTAGATTCGGAGTAATTATCCCCTTAAGGAAGATGGTGATCGGCCTCATCATGTCCATCCATGCATCACTAGCCTTCCTTGGTGATGGCCAACGATTAGAAGTTCTTATAGTGGATCATTTGACTATTTTCTTTGAATATGGACGGTCTCGTTAACTTTTGTTTAATCAAAAGGCTGTAATATTTTAATATGAGAGTTTTGTTGGTTATCACCCGTCCAAGGTGTGCCCCGTCATATAGACAGTTACAGAATCCATATTCAATGGCGTTCCTATGTATCTTACCACAACATGTAGGGTTTGTTTTAGCAAAACTCCATTTTAGAATGATATCATCCTTTTCTCTTTATTTATTTATTTATTTATATTGGATAAACATCCTACCTTAAATTGAATTAAGCGGGTGGAGTGGGAAATGGTATATACCACCTTCAATCCTTTGTACATTTGGCATGTGGATTGTATCAATCGGAACCATCCATGTAGTAATACATGCCGTGGATGGCAAACGTGTGAGAGACCACACTGAATAGAAGATTATATATATATATATATTCAATCAGTATCATTCAAACCAATGGAAAAAACAAACATCAATTACCAAATCAATCATCGAGAGTGTCGATTTGGATTGCCTGATAATTGCAGTTTTTGACTACCGACCCAGACATGATTGGCCTTGCTAGATGGATGGTGGCGCTGGATGAGTTCCACTGCCATCTGCACTTCGAGTGAGCACTTTACAGAGCTCTGATTGCACCGACTCAAACTAGCTAATCTTAGCCCTTATTTTATGTTAATGGTCTTTTCCAATATTCGCATGACATAAACATTGGACCATCTGTGTCTGTAGCTGAATGGTCACCTTCATCTTTTGGTAAGTAGAGACAACGACCACCACTGACTACTAATAAATATGTGTGGGGCCCCATGTTTAATCATCATCTAATACAATTCATGTCCTAAACAGTGATACGTCCCTCTCATTTGTCACTTTCCTCCTATTCCTTTAATTTTAAATTATTATTTTTTTAATTAAATTTTTAGCCCTTCTACCTTTCATTTGCTTTAAGAGCCCATTGCCTTATCCTACACTTAATAAATAATTCAATTCGATCATGATCAAGGGATTTATTTACTAATTTAAGGTCGTTTGAATTTGCAGAGGCCCATTTCCATGAGATACCCAGCTGAGCTCTCCATGACTGCTCTGATGTTCTTCTTTGCGACATTACAAACAATGGTTGTAGCTGCAATCACAAGCCATAAAGCATCGAAATGGTCGCTTAAGTGGGATTTAGAGCTGTTAAACATCGTATTTGGTGTAAGTTCTACAACCATGATCAAAATCGAAGACTAGCTTTAAGTATATTTTCCACAGCAGCCAAGGTTTTGAGTATCATCTGAAACCAGTGCTTGTCGCTCGATGTGTATCATATCGCCCATGAATGTATCAGCCTGTATCGACCTCAAACTGCCTGATACAGGTCAACACGGAAGATACAGGCGATATCAGCGATGAATGATATACGCGGATTTTAAACCTTGGTTGCAGCCCCTTAATTAAGAAAAACAAAGTAACATAAAAATGACAAGTCCTCTCAATGATTTGATTCGAGTGGACTCGTGTACTCAGAACTTCTGGACACTTAAATATCAATAGAAAGCATATATATATATATATATATATAGAGAGAGAGAGAGAGAGAGAGAGAGAGAGAGAGAGAGAGAGAGATCCTTACTTCCTGCTCCAATAGGGCATAAAGCTTGGTAATCCACACAATTGATTTGTTAGGATCAACTGTGGATAGACCATGGTTCAAAAAATATCCATGATGGGCAACTCTCACCTTCTCTGAAAAGTGGAGAATTTGTCTCTCTCGTTGAAATGGAGAAGTTCTCTTATATAGAGCTCATGGGTTCGAGTACCCGTGTGGGTGTGTGTTAAAAAAGAAAATTGAGAAGCTCTTTTATAGAGATGGTACAATTCTAAAAATAGAATAAACC
Source organism: Magnolia sinica (assembly GCF_029962835.1). Taxonomy (NCBI): domain Eukaryota; kingdom Viridiplantae; phylum Streptophyta; class Magnoliopsida; order Magnoliales; family Magnoliaceae; genus Magnolia; species Magnolia sinica. The sequence goes on along the minus strand of NC_080575.1, from coordinate 82,165,690 downwards.
TAGCCTAAGAAAATATTACAAAATCTAACCAATTACGAGATTAATTACAAATAAAGGATCTATTTACCAAGTGTTGTTATGGGGAGAATGAGATCGACCTATAAAAGAAGGTCAGGTCTGAACCTTACACTCTCAACCAAGTGTAAGATAAGTCCTTCCGTTCGCCTCTCTCCACGGCAAAAAGATTGAGAAGGAGAGGAAGAAAAGAACACTACTTCTGTCGATTCCAAGATCTCCAGAGTTTGTCAGGAGCGCCCCGTTCCTCTGCTCGACCAAGGAGATAGGTCGGCTTTATCCAGCTCGGCATTACCTAGGTCAACACAACCCTGGATTGTATTGCTCGTGCCGTGAGGACTCAGGTCGACATATCCCAAGTCGGTATATCCCGAGTCGGTACATCCCAGGTCGGCACGTCCCAAATTGGCACACTTCGAGTTGGTTCAGCCTGCCTCCTATCGAGGTTTGACCGCATCCACCCGAGATCTTAGCCAAAGATCTAGGGAACTTATTGCAATAAAATATCCATCCGAGATCCTTAGAAGATATCAGCGACATGTTCGGGATCCCGAGATCTTCGTCGAGGATCTCGGGAGATTCACTACGCATCCAGATCCAAATCCCTCTACAATACGCATCTACTAAATAGGGGAATCTCCTCTATTTCACCGCTTCTCCTAAGCTATAAATAGAGGTACCTCTAATGGAAAAAGTTATGCACAATATTTAGCTCTAAACCTTCAATCCTCGACCAAAGCCAGATCCCTTTCCTCACTTAGGCATCAGAGGGTCCCCTGCTCTAGCTAGGGTCTTCCTTGTTCATTCATTGTGCAGGTAAGCAAGACCAAAAGAAGCTAACCAAATTTATATATCAACAGTTTGACGTCATATGTGGGAACAACATCGAAAGTCGTTCTCATCCCACTGTATCTTGATAATGGTGAATAGGAACAATAAAGCTCCAACCTCTTCTTTTGCGCCCGACCTCACACCGCCGGTGCAGTCCACCAGCCACTAGGACTCCTCTTCCCAGCTGCAGGCTGATTCTGTGCTTGCGGGGCCGACACAACAATCCAGCAATTGAGGAGGACGACTTGTCTCCCTCAAGCAATAAGTTAAGATGATTAACAACAACATGAACTCCATGAAATAGTTGTTGGAACAACTACAACCCTGCCCCACACAAAAGAATGGGTCAGTAGCATGACCAATGATTCGAGAGCTCCCTGAGCCGTCTGATGTGCCTGTTGTCTCCCGCCGGAGCCGACAACTCAGAAAAACAAGGCCGACACCTTCCCACGTCTCTGGAACCGCAACACTGGCCGCTTCCGACTTATGCCATGAATTGGATAGAAAAAAGAGCAACAAAGCACCCGAGGTCGCGGCTGAAGTCATGGCTGAAAGCGGTGACCCCTGGAAAGTCAAACTCAACGACTTGCGAGGTCAGATCAATGACATATAGTAGGCCTACCGCTCGAATGTCCCGACCTCGTTGAAAGCAATACTAGAGGAAACCGAGCCTCCATTCACTACCAACATTATGCACGCACAGCTCCCACTAAGGTTTCGCATGCCTAAGATAGCTCTATACTCCGGAACCTCCGACCCGGCCGAGCACTTGAAATCCTTCAAGGATTGGATGGAATTGCATGGCGCATCAACCGTTATCATGTGATGTGCGTTTTCACAGACTTTGACTACTGGAGTAGCTTGGAAGTGATTTAGCAACTGAAGCCGCAATCAATCAGCTCTTTCATGCAGCTCAGTAAAGCCTTCATCACCAACTTCATTGGAGGGAAGGAAAGCCTTAAGTCTGTTTCTCATCTCCTCAATATATTTGATAAAGAAGGCAAGCTACTAAAGGATTACATCAAGCGTTTTAACCTGAAAAACATGCAAGTACACACACATTTAAAAGAAATTGCTCTAACCGCCATGATGGGGGCCTTAGGGAAGGAAGATTTCTCTTTTCGCTCAACAAAAATCCTCTCCTGATTATGGACGACCTCGTCAATAGAGCCTAGAAATACTCTAACACCAAGGAAACTATCACTCTATGAAAGGCTGTTCAGAATAAAGGAAACTTGGCCAGAGAAAGACGACCTAAAGAAGAACCCACCTCGGCCAACGACAACAAAAGGAGGAAAGACAATGAGCCTCCAAGGATCTATCGCCCGAGTAGGAGACCTGACAGCAGATTCATCTCGTACACCCCTCTCAACGGGACGACCGAGAAAATCCTTGCGGAAGTCAGAGACAAATGAATCCTCAAATGGACGAACAAGATGAAATCCGATGCAGATAGACAAGACAAGCAAAAATGTTGTCACTTTCACTAAGACCACGACCACTCAACTAATGACTATTTTGACCTAAAAGAGGAAATTGAAGCTCTCATCCGTAAAAGGCACCTGTGCGAATATGTCAATAGAAACGAAGAACAAGCTGACCAGAAGAATGAGCAACTGACCAACAATGAACGGACTAGGAAAATTGCATAATCTTCGGTGGACCTACCATAGAAGGATCGGAAAGCCCACACAAGAAGCATCAGTTACCCCAGCTCGGAGCATCAGGTCCTCACTAGCAAACCCCTGAAAGAGTAAACGATAACGCCTTGTGATCTGACCTTCACAAAAGAGGATGCCCGAGGTCTTCACCGCCCCCATGACGACGCACTCGTGGTAACCATGACTATAACTAACCGTAGAGTGTTTCATATCCTAGTGGACAATGGTAGCTTGGTAGACACCCTCTTCACCGAAGTATTCGACAATATGGGAGTTGAGCGACCCCGACTCCGAGCCATCAAAACTCTCGTGCTTGGATTTGTAGGAGATAAGGTCACATCAGAAGGATTAATTCAACTCCCAGTCACAGCTAGAGAAGGGTAGAACCAGACAATAACCAAGATCGACTTCTTAGCTAGTGGTAGAATGCCCCTCCATCTACAACGTCATTCTCGAACGACCTTCACTTAACACTCTTCAGGCCGTTGTGTCAACATACCATCTCGTGATGAAATTCCCTACTGAAAATGGTGCCAGACTAGTTAAGGGAGACCAACAAGAAGATCAGCAGTGCTATTCGATGGCATTAATGACCCAACATCAGGCAATGGCCATCACCTATCTCGATCCCTGAGAAGACTCTATTGAAAGAGGGCGCCCCATGGAAGACCTCATACTCGTCCCGCTCGACGACTTCGATCCGACCTGAACAGTGCAGATCGACTCATCCCTGACACCACAATTACGAGATGAAGTTATGAGCCCCCTTCAACAATATGCCTACGTATTCACATGGTCTCATCAAGACATGCCCATCATCAGCCCAAAGGTTATGGTCCATAGGTTGAATGGAGATCCCAATTATCGACCATTCCGATAGAAGCGAAGAGCATTCGAACTCGAACGATATGGCGTAATCGGAGAAGAAGTCGAAAAACTCCTCAAGGCCAACTTCATCGAGAAAATTTATTACCCAGACTGGATAGCCAATGTCATATTGGTTAAGAAGTCCAATGGGAAGTGGTAGCTCTGTATTGATTACACCGACTTGAACAAAGCCTGCCCCAAGTACAGCTTTCTGCTCCCCAGGATCGACCAGCTCGTCAACAGCACAACTGGACATGAACTCCTGAACTTCATGGACACCTACTTAGGCTGCAACCAAAATGATATGCATCCATATGACAAGTAGAAGACGACTTTCATTATAAACAAGAGGCTTTACTGCTATAAGGTCAAGCCTTTTAGACTGAAGAATGCAGGGGCTACATATCAAAGACTCGTTAACAAAATGTTTACCCGTCACATTAGGCGTTCCATGGAGGTTTACGTCGATGACATGCTCATCAACAGCATTAAAGTTATAAACCATATCTCCAACCTTAAAGAAATGTTCATAATCCTGCGAGAATATCAGATGAGGTTGAATCCAAGCAAGTGCGCCTTCGGCGTTATCTCAAAGAAATTCCTTGGATTCTCAATCATCAAGAGAGGGATCGAGGCCAACCCCGAGAAAATCCAAGCTCTGCTCGACATGAAACCACCTAGGATGATAAAAGAGATCCAGTTCCTCACAGGAAGAATAGTCGCCATGAACCACTTCGTATCTTGAGTAATCGACAAATGCCTTCCCTTTGTTAAGCAAGTAAAAGGAAACCAAAAAATAGAGTGGACATGCGGAAGAGCGTGAGCTCACCTTTCAACAACTCTAGCAATACTTGGGATCGCCACCATTGCTCTCTAAACCTAAGAAAGGAGAACATTACTACTATACCTAGCAGTTTCAACAGCGGCAGTTAGCTCAACCCTCATTAGAGAGCAAAAAGGGAAATAACTTTTGGTGTATTACGTCAACAAAGCCTTGGTCCTCGTTGAAACTAGGTATCTAGACATAGAAAAGCTGGCTCTGGCCCTTGTCATCTCGTCGCATCGCTTACGACCATACTTCCAAGCCCATACCATCGTCGTCCTAAGTAACCAACCTCTTCACCAGGTGCTCCAAAAGCCTGAGGTATTTGAGAGACTTACAAAATGGGCAATTGAGCTAAGTGAGTTCAACATCAAGTATCAGCCCCAGACAATAATCAAGGGCCAAGTAGTAGCCGACTTCATCGCTGAGCTCATACCCGAGAATGACTTGGGTCCTGCCAAGCTGGGACCCAGTCCTATCACCGACCCGGGTCATGCCAAGCCGGGTCATGCCAAGCAGTGTCGTGCCTAGCTGGAATCAAATCGTAACATCTAGTTTGAGTAAGTTGAACATCAGACGCCCGACCTAGATCAACCAACATGGACATTGTACGTTGATGGTTCATCCGATTCTAAAGGCAGTGGGGCCGGCATAGTCTTGTTGGCCCCTGACTAGACATGCATACAATATGCCTTAAGATTTGAATTTCAAGCATTAAACAATGCAGCAAAATATGAGGCATTGTTGGTCGGGCTCAAGTTGGCAACAACCATAAGAGTAACATTTGGAGATTGTGGCAACTCAAAGCTCGTCGTCAACCAGATAGCTAGCGAATACCAAGCCAAAAAAGAATGAATGAAAGCCTACTTGCAGAGAATCTGAGAGCTGATTAGTAAATTCTTAGAGTGCAAGATTAGCCTGATCCCTAAGGCATAGAACTCTAAAGTGGACATGTTGGTAAAGCTATCCTCGGCAGTCAAAAATGACATCCCTAAACCAATCCCGATCAATTTTTTAAGTGAACCGAGCATCGGCGAACCCAACCTAGGCACAGTCCTCCCGATAGACTCGAAGCTGACTTGGATGGACTCGATAATTGGTTACCTCAAGGAGGGAAGGCTGCCCGAAGCTGCTGAAAGGCATGCAAGCTTCGAGCAAGAGTGGCCCGCTATACCATGATCGGAGACACTCTTACAAAAAAGGATTCTCACTCCCATATATTATATGCCTCTGACCAGACGAACCAGAATATGTTCTAGAAGAACTCCATGAAAGAATTTACGGCAACCACTTTGACAGTCTAGCCCTCGTCCACAAAGTCATCTAACAAGGATACTTCTGGCCGACCATCCAAATGGATGCACAGCAGCACGCTCGGAAATGCGACAAATATCAGCGGTTCGCGATGATACCTCGATAGCCTCTTGAGCAACCGACTCCTATAATTGAACCATGATCGTTCGCCTAATGGGGAATCGACATTATTGGCCCCTTACCAACTGGAAAAGGGTAGAATACATTTGCGGTCGTCGCAGTCGATTATTTCACCAGATGGGCAAAGGTTGAGCCTCTGACTAAGATCACAAGCAGAAAATTATGGACTTCATCTGGAAGAATATCATATGTCGGTATGGAATCCCCCACACAATCTTTTGGGACAATGAGAAACGGTTCGACAATAAGCAATTCTGGGGTATGTGCGATAATCTCGGCATCCGAAATGTCTACTCATCACCCTAGCACCCGCAAGCTAATGGACAGGTCGAAGCAGTCAACAAGATCATCAAAAACCACCTCCAAACAAATCTTGAGAAGGATAAAGGAGCATGGGTAGAAGAACTTCCCAATGTCCTTTGGGCGTACCAAACTATTGCCCGAACGCCCATAGGGGAGACCCCTTTCTAGTTGGCCTTTAGGGCAAAGGTCGTTATCTCAGTTGAGATTGGGCTACAAACTGCTCGGACCCACTCCTATGACAAATGGTAGAATGCCAAACAAATGGCGCTGGATCTCGATCTGTTTGAAGAAAGAAGGGAACTAACCCGAATCAAGGTTATTGTCCGATTGCAGTAGGTCGCCCATTTATACAACTTAAGGGTAAAGACAAGAATATTTCGAGTTGGAGACCTGGTCTTCTGCTGAACCTTCGAAAATACTAAGGAACCTAGCTCGGGAACCTTGAGACTAAACTGGGAAGGACCCTACGTTGTAACAAGGAAAAGCCAACCAGAATCGTATCGACTTGAAGACTTGGAAGGACTCTTACCACACCTATGGAATGTTGAGCATCTCAAGATCCACTATGCATAAGGGCTAAGCTGGCCTAAGGCCCCCAAAATCTGTGTTTTTTGTGTTTCTAGTCTACAAGGAGGAACTATTACAATAAAAAAATCCCAAGGTCGGGACGAGTTTTGTTTTCTACTTTCATGTATACAAATAATCCATCTATTAAAATCTATTAAGGGCTTCCCGCAATATAAGGGAAGAATAACCCTTACTAATGGCCCGACCCTTCAAGAAAGGGTCAGGCCATGAATTATCGCCACTACTTGAGCTGCACAATTTGTGGAAAATACGATACTCTGAAAACACGGAAGTATCCAACCTACGGAAGTGCTTGACCAAGAATCATAGATTCATAGGGTAAAAGCAACTAAGGGCTCAACCTCGACACAAAATGCTGACATACCCGTCGTAAACTTTACCAATCTACTCAAACGACCAAAGCAATGAACCAAAAATATCTTTTTCATTAAAGGAAACTTGGAAAGAGTACATTGTAAAAAAGTTAAAAGTTACAATGAGAAGGGGACAAGAAGGCATCATGGTGACATTGTGGGCTGCTCGGAGGGTAAGTCTTCTGGGGGCACCTCAAAATCGAAGTTGGCCTCCTCAAAGGCCAAGAAGTTAAAATTGGGATACTCCCCCTTTATATCCTCGAGGCACCTCTTATACTAGGTTCCATATAGGGCGTCTCTATCCTCCGTATACTCCTTCGAAGACTTGAACTCCTCCACGGTGATTGCTTGGTTCGAAGAGATAGTTGCCTGGGCCTCCTTGATCTTTACGTTAAAGGAGCGCTTCAGCCTAACCAGGTCTAACTTCCACCACGACCCTCTCCAATGCGTCGGTAAGCAGCTTCTTTAAGGCCTCTAGCTCGACCGCTGAACTCTCCGCCTAAGTTTTCAAGGAAGCCTAAAGATGCTTGGCCTCCTCATGAAGTCGCTCAACTTTAACACTGCCCTGTCCGGTCTCGGCGCGAAGTTACTCGACCTCGACCCCCTTCCATAGCAATGCCTCCACCTCTTTGACTTTCATTTGGAGGCACAATAGCTCCCGATGCACGTTAAGCAGGGAAGGAGAGTACTACAAAAAAGAAAAGGGTAATGTTGGACCAAAGCAGGAAGAAAGTGACAAGATCTCGAGGACAGAAAACTTACATTGAAGAAGAGCTTCACCGGCTGGTCAATGACTCCATCTTACGGCGTATCCATCACGAGGGAGAATTCGACATTAAGAACATGCCAATCCACCTAGGGCAGGAGGCTCTCTAGTGTATCCTGAGCCAACATGGGAGGCCTCTAACCCCCTCCACCCTGACTACCAGACGGGCCCCTTGCCTGGGGCACAGGAAGCTCAGCAGATGCCCACATGACCACCTGGGCCCAACAGTGGTAGCAAGAGCCAAGGTCAGCACATCTTCCACGACCTCCTGGGCCATAGAGGACGGAGGCTCGAGCTTCCCCTTACTTTTGGAGGTTTATTTCTTCCACTTCTGACGAAGCTTGACAGGGGGAGGTGCCTTGCGCTTCAAGGGTCTCGCCTCAGGCATGGCTGTACAAGTAAAAGGGTTAGCGACAAATCCACAAAGTACACTAAATCCTAAATAAGCAAAAGCTATACCTGTCAAGACTGAATCAAGACTTGATTTGAGCAGAAGCTCAGGTACGAGAAGCTCCCTCCAAGATCTCAGCTCGGTGCCCACTGACCTCGCTTCGGCAATCCGAGCAAGAGCTTTTAGGCCCGACACGGTAGGATACTTGGGAAGAACTACCAGAGAAGAACACAAGTCAGAATGGGAATGACGACCAAGTGAAACAAAAGGAAGATGAAAAGGAAGATCTAAGCTCGGATGTACCAACCTAGCATAGTGAAGGAGGTCGGGACCCACGAACGTAGCTCAACTATCTCTGCTGCCTCTCACTCCCCTGATGCCCGGAACCACTTATTCTTCTAGTTCTTATTCGAGGTTGGGACGTCTGTAATTATGGCCCTCTCAGACCCCGCCAGGAGGAGAAATAATACCAACCCTCATGAAGAGGGTTAGATTTCACCTTGTATAGGTGGAGAAATTCTTCCATGGTCAGCTCGGGCTGGTCAAGCTTAGACCAGAGGACAAATGACCCCACCAACACCCTCTAGCCATTTGAGATCAGCTGCCCAGGAGCTAACCCCAAATGTGCAAGCACCCGCCTCACTATTCGCTGAAGGTGAAGCCTAATGCCACACTAGAGGGTGACTGAGAAGATAACCACCTCACCCTCAGGAGGCGCATTAGGAAGCTCGCCTAGTGAGGGAACTCGGAGTATCATAGAGTCTGGAATGTGGTACCCCGACCTTATCCGCATCAGGTCAGCCTCCTTCAGTATGGATTCGACTGGCCCATTTTCTTTCTCCTCCGACGAGGATTCGACAAGTCCCTCCTCCAGAGGGAAAGCTTCCTTCGCCTCCTCTGGCTGCTCCGTCGGGGACCGTTCAATTACCTACGGCACATGGGTTGCACAAAAGTCCCTATCGCTCATCATCATCAATGGTGATGGTGGGTTCGACATTCAACGAAGGTTGTCCACCCCACCATCACAACCACAGGTCCCCTCGGCAGATTCAAAGTTTTTAGCATGGCTGTGGGCCCAAATCACACGAGAAGACTCGAAAGAAAAGAAGAAAAAGGGGAGAAGGACAATAGTTTTGGAACGGAGCTCGTCGGGAAAGAAGGCCTTCAAGAGACCGTTAAAGTTCACGCCAAGGATTGTCTGAGTGCAGAGAGACGGACAAACGGGCAAAGCAACAACATGAAATAAAAATCTGCTCGATTAGGTCTTCCCCCCATTATAGAAGAAGATGGCCATATAACATTAAATGTCACATTCATTACGACCGTCAGAACACTCCTCGACACCCATGCATGGACAAGTGGAACCCCGTCGTTCAACACACGACCGCACGACCAAGAGTGTGCTATGTGTCACCGCCCCACTGGTCGGATGTTAAAAAGACCCTCTAACAATGCACATGACCTCGATCCATGAGCATAGCGTCTCGAGCACCACGTGTCCTGATTGCACATTAATGAGGAACCGACTAAACACCTCTGGTTGTAACGGCCGTACTTGATTAGGGTCTGACCTACTTCTTAAGCCCACTTCTCAGATTTGGAAGTAGGGGGCTTACTGTTATGGGGAGAATGAGACCGACCTATAAAAGAAGGTCAAATCGGAACCTTATACTCTCAAGCATGCGTAAGATAAGCGCTTTCATTCCCCTCTCTCCACGACAAGAAGATTGAGAAGGAGAGGAAGAAGAGGCATGGTCGCCCTGGGAATCTGCGTCCTATACAGAGTCCATGGCCGAAGAACATGCATGTAAGAACACTACTTTCGCCAATTTTGAGATCTCCATATTTCGTCAGGAACACCCTGTCCCTTTGCTTGACTAAGGAGACATGGCGACATTATCCAATTCGGCATCACATAGGTCGGAAGAACCCTAGATGGTATTGCTCGGGTCATGCAGACTCAGGTCGACATATCCCAGGTCGGCATATCCCAAGTCGGTATGTCCCAAGTCAGCACACTTCAAGCCGACTTAGCCTACCTCCTATCAAGGTCTGACCACATCCACTCGAGATCTTAACCAAAGATTTAGGGAACCTATTGCAATAAAAGATCCACTCGAGATCCTTTGAGGATGTCCGCGACATGTTCAGGATCCCGAGATCTTCGCCGAGGATCTCAGGAAATTCACTACACATTCGGATCCAAATCCCTCTACAATACGCACCTACTAAATAGGGGAATCTCCTCTATTTCACTGCCTCTCCTAAGCTATAAATAGAGGTACCTCTAATGGCAAAAGGTCCACATAATATTTAGCTTTAAACCTTCAATACTCGACCAGACCCAAATCCATTTCCTAACTTAGGCATCGGAGGGTCCCCTGCTCTAAACAGGGTCTTCCTTATCTATTCGTTGTGTAGGTAAGTAGGTCCAGAAGGAGCTAACCAGATTTTTGCATCAATAATTGTTTTGAGAGTGAAGATTATAAACACCCAACTTAAAGTTTAAACATTGAAATGAATTTGTACCAAATGATTTTGTAAAAAATATGAAACTTGCAACTTTGAAGGCACATAAGAAGTCTTAATCAAGCTGAATTGAATTTTTTCATGAACAAGATGATAGGTAATTTGAATATGCTTAATGTGTTTATGAAAAAGTAGATTTGTAGTAATGTGTAAGGTAACTTGGCTATCACAAAATAAGAAGGCAGGTTTGAGATCCCATATTTGAAGACAATGAAGAAGATAAATGACCCAAATAACTTCATAACTTGTAGCAGCCATGGAACAATATTCAACTTTAATCAATGAATGAGAGTCAATAATTTGTTTTTTTTCCTCAAGAGAATGAAGAATCAGCAACTTAGGTACAATATCGAATGAGAGACTATTGTATCATAGGGCAACTAATCTAATCAGAGTCATAGTAGCCTTTGAGAACAAGGGAATTAAATGAGGACATAAATAAGCCCCTTCCTAGAGATCCCTTTAAGAAATGAAGAACACGAAGTGCGGCTTCTAAATGAGAGCATCAGGGATTGATCATGATTTGACTCAAGATCTGTATAGACCATACAATATATGGTTTAGTAATTGTGAGATAAATAAGTCGACCAAACGATATTGAGTGGGATATGGAAAAAGGTCACCATCAATATTAGTAAGTTTAAAGTCTTCATCAATACGCAAGCAGTAGAACGAGCTCCAAGTAAACCATCATCGGACAAAATATCAAGGGTGGACTTATGTTGGTTTAGGAAAATGCCCTGTCTTGATTGTGCAACTTCTCAATCTCGAAAAAATATTTAAGTGGCCCAAGGTCCTTGATTTGAAAATGTTAATGGAGAAAACATCATCATTAACATATACCAATTCTACAGTGAAGATGGATCCTTGTTTGAGGGTGAATAGAGAATAATTTTCCTTCAACTGAACATAACCACCACCTTATAAAGTTGTGGAAAACTTAGAAAATCATTGTCAAGAGGCTTGTTTGAGCCCATAAAGACTTATTGAGACAACAAATACAAGAATTTTCCTTTTGAGGAAAAATTAGGAGGAAGAGACATATAAACCTCTTCATCAAGATCACCATGCAAAAAGCATTATAGACATAGATTTGGTATGAAACCATTAGAAAATTGCAACAACAATAATGAGACAATATATACTAACCATATTGGCAACAGGAGCATATGTCTTGTAGTAGTCAAGTCCCTCTTGTTGGGTATATCCTTTTGCAATGAGACGACCTTTATGACGCTCAAGAGCATGATCAAAATGAAAATTTAGCTTGTAAATCTATTTACAACTAATGAAAAGTTTACCGAGTGGTTAAGGGCGAGTGTGTTCAAATATTATTTTGCTTAAGAGTTGCAATTTAAGTTATCATTGAGTTATGCCAATAAGAATCCTTCGTAGCATGTGAATAACTTGCAGGTTCTACCAGAGAAGAAATGTTAGCAATGAATGCTTTGTGTGAGGGAAAAATTTTGTCGTATGAGAGAAAGTTAGCTAAAAGAATTAAAGTCACCTTCAAAGATGTCATGGAATGGGTAGAAGGCATGAAAATATTTGTGTGGTGGAAATCATGATGCTAAGCCAGATACGTTTTTCATGGTTCGATTGGTGAGGTTGTAGAATGGGAGAAGAAATGGGTTCCAGTGGTGTATTGGACAGAGGAGGGAAAGATGTAAGAATTGGTGGTAACTCTTCATTTGGAATAGGTATGGGATGAACTAGAGAAGGTATATTAGATACGTCAGCATAAGAAAAAATGTCCTCATAAAAAATAACATCTCGTGTTGTGAAAAAAAATCATTAGAATTGAGATTGAAAACTCTATATCCCTTTTGAGAAAAAGGATAGCCAACAAAGAAGTATTTTCAACCACGAGTTTGGAATTCACCCCCCAATGAGTAGCTATCATGGAAGCGTAGCAAAGACATCCAAAAACACGAAGATGGGTTTAAGATGATGATTTGTTGAAGAGCGCCTAAAATGGAGTGTTGCTCGAAAGGAGAGGGGTGGGCATGCAATTAAAATGTTAGGTGGCGGTTAAGATACATTCACCCAAGAAGTCAAGAACAATTGCAAATGGGAGTGAAGGGCACGAGCAATTCCAAGGATGTGATGGTGTTGCATTTAACAACACCATTTTGTTGGGGATGGAAATACATGAATGTTAATGAATAATGCCCAATTCTTGAAAATATGCATGAAGATCATTAGTAAAAATTTGATGCCATTATAACTACGTATTTGTTTAACTTATTTATTAAATTAAGTCGTAACTATGACTATAAATGATTTTTTTTTAAAAAAATCTTAGTATCGGATTTAAATTGCATGAGATATGTCTATGTATCATGAAAAAAAATTCATCAACAACAGCTAAAAAAATATCCAACCCCTAAGTAATTACAAATGAAAAATCTATTTACAAATGTCCAATCAAATACTCTAGTCGATGGCCTACAAATAGATGGTTGGTACAAAATATGTCAATCAGCCATAATAATGGCAAAAAGTTTTAAAATCAAATGTCTAGAATCTTCACTCTTTTGTGACACCGAATGATGAGGGATGTTTTTGGTGAAAGTTGTTGAGTACAGATCTATTCCACCCATCTTGATAGGAGTCACCCAATCAAATCCCACCATGTCAAGTTAAGAGGGATATTCTTTGTGATTCGATCAACAAACAATCTACATCTAGAATGTGAGTAAGAGACATTTATCTAACCATTGGATTTGTGAACATTTATTAGACAGATAAAAGTGAAGCGGAGATTTAGATTGTCCAAATAATCCAAATTTGGAGTGATCTCACCATCACTTTTGGACAATTTAATCGATTTAATATGATTAAGTATGTACTAAGTATAAGTTTTGAGTGCCGACGTATCAAGTGCTATATGTTGCCTGTTGGGGAATCGTGGAAGCAAACCCTAAATTTGAATCACATGATAAGAAGCAAATATAAAACAAAGCATGCACAAGAACACACTATTTTACATGGAAAACTCCTACATGAAAAAATCACGGTACAAAGCGATAAGTTAATCCATTATGAAAATAAATTACAAGAGATTAGATGAACTTACAGACACAAAAATCCATGTTATCTCCCTTCAAAACCCTATGATCAATTTAGCCCTCTTTGTTTTATACCCTAATCACGTATTAATCCCATATATATATATATATATTGTTACACTCGGAATAGGAAATAAATCATGTAATTATTCAAAATTGTGTGCGTTGTCGATCAAAGCATCAATCGAGTAATCATCGATTAATCGAGCCCTCACATGTTTGATCATGCTCAAAAGTGTTTAAAGAGTTTACTTGAACTTTTAGAATTTTTTTGATTACTCGAAGCCATAAGGTTGATCAATCAATCCTATCCAAATCTGTCCAGATATCAATCTGTTTAATCTGTGGTTCACTCAATCGATCAAGAACGTTGTTCGGTCAATCAAACTCCCCTTGTTTCTATATAGATTAAGACATCCAAACAGCAATCTCCACCTGTAACGCCCCGAATTTCGATGGTCGAGCAAAAGCTCAACTCCCGAGATCCGTTGCATCACTCATGCAACATAGATAATAATGATTAGATGTTATCCATATTAGATGATTAGATGTTATCCGTATTAGTACATTAAACATGAATGGGATTACACTAAATCAGCATATCATACTCCATAGACAATTAGATTATGCAAGCGAAAGACTATGATAAATAAATAAAGCACATAAGTGGTTGTAAGTCCCCAGAGTATGAATATGTCACCGGGCTAAATAATTACATGTATAGTTTCAAAATTTACAAAATGATAAAATGTAATGGTCGTCTAATCTGTATCCCTGTAATCCCGGCGATGCAACTTTAGGTCTACCTAGACCCGCCAGAGAGTTGTATGTAGGAGAACTCCTCCTCGTCATCATAAAAGTCAGGCACTATCTCGTAAGCCTCGCCATCTCCTGTAGCTACAACAGAGTCTGGTTGGTGTTTTAAAACACCATCCCAAAGTGGGAGTGAGTGATCAACTCAGTGAAGCTATAAGGTACAGGTTAACATGTTATCAATTCAGTAAGCAGTAATGATAAGCAATATAGTAATTATATCCTAAGTACTCTTGTTAATGCAAGAATGGTATGCGATAATGATGCATGCCCTCGCCTGCACTCCCTCAACGACATCATCTCACGATCGCGCATGCACCACTTCGGACATGTGCACTTCCTTGCCAAAGCACATGCAATGCAATGCATGGTCGTGTTAGACAATATTTAATTAGGCTTATTCATATAGCAGATTAGGGAAGCTAAGGTACCTCCCATTATATCTTTACCCAAATAATGATCCATCTAGGGCCGTCAATCCTAGTTAATCACATACGATAGGCAAGTTATAGGGCAACATCACCCCTGATTGAAAAGCAGTGGATAGGCAAGTTCAGGTTGCTATGGAGAGGCTTGTCACCTCAGCATAGGCCTAGTTTATACTCGGGGTCACTAAGAAAGGCTCCTCACCTTAGCATAGGCCGATGGCTCAAATACAGTGTCCCATACCACCGTATTTGGCTCACGAGTTTGGGTTGCTCAATGGAAACTATGGGGAGGCTCATCACCCCAGCGTAGGCCGACAGCTCGACCACGGTGTCCCACACCACCATGCCTGGCTCATGAATCTTAGCGGATCGTGGTACCAAGGTTAAATGGGTTTTTCACTAGTAAGTGGTACCTTAAATTTAAGCAATAGTATCCATATATGGTGAACATACATTAGGCCAATCGGGTTACTTGACATGCTTGACCGGTATGAGTGCACGTTGAATTAATCGACATGGAGCTCATACAAACTCATTATGGCCTAACTATTGTCGATAATCACCATACAACTCGGATTCATCGAACGTATCCGTTGTGGCGAAACTAATTTGGCCACTGATCGTAAACTGTTACTGATTGCCTGGACTACGTATTAGTCCCAATCATACTCAAACATAATAAGCATCCACATGTGATAGTCAAAAGAGCATGTGACAATCAATTCAAATATAAATCTCATTGAGCATTTTAATAAACACATAGTGCACATGTTGTCATACATAGGCATTTCATCCATAAAGCACGTAGTAGCGAGATAGGTTACATGAAGGAAACTGTAACCATAGATAAGGTAATTAAGAATCCTATCTCAACAACCTCTTAAATACATTTTAACAAGCATTTTTCCATTCAGACATTTTATCAAGCACTTAGACTATACATATCAACATACATGTAATAAATTAGTTATAACATATTATAGCAAACCCTTTTACAAAGGAGTTGTCACATATACAACAATCACGTATTTTTAATCAATAATCATGGTAAGCACAAATCATAATTCCATATTCATTAAAACATTTCAACAAACAATGAAATGCATTATATTCAACATAGTTCATATATATGTGTAATAAACGGAAAACATCACATCTAAGTACATGTGATAGTAATCAAGTCAGTCATAAATCATTAATTGACATTGAAAGCCTTGAAAACCATAACCTAAACGTTCATAGTCCGCAAATTTCATCGGTTGACTCGTTTCGAACTTGGTTCGAATCCTACGCTCCCGTATACAGAACAATGAGTACCTAAATCACGAAACAGGTTAGCTATTACGTCGATTACTCTATTTGGATTCCTAAATCAAAATTAGGGTTAGAATTTCTTACCCAAAAATGGATTTGGATTCAACGGTGTAGCAACATGGGAGAGATGATTCGGCATATGGAGTGGTGGGAGTAAATCCCAGCAACAAACCACAGATCTCTCACACTTCTCCTCATTCTTTTCTCCTCTTTTCTCTCTTCTCTCTCCTAGGGTTTTAGGAAATTCGTATGGAATGAGAGAGGGTGGGTTTAGGGCATTATATAGGCCCAGAAGTGATGTCAATGGCCCCAGGGCCATAGTATACTTCGGTTATAACCAAAGGGTGGCTGTTTCGGGCCAACGGAGCTCATCTGGAGGTCCATTACCTGCATACAGTCTAGAGAAAGTTCCTTGACAATGGATCTATACCAAGTTAAGGTTTCAATCCGATCGGATTTGTAGATCGACCATGGAGGACCAGTTTCAGTTCAACAGATATCGTCACTCGATCAGGGCCACAAGTACACTATCATGTGCAGGAAAATTCCCTGTTCCAAGGGTGTAGTTGGGTCAGATTCTAACAGTTTGAAACATTAAATTTGGCCTGCAAGTGAATGGCCCAAATCACTTAAGTTTGAGTTCATTTTCTAAAGATATTCGTGTTTCTCACACACTTCGCTCCAGGCTCAAGTTGTACATTTCTGGATACTATTTGGACTTGATTCCCGCGATGGTTGTCAAGCCTAGTAAGGCGGTCATAACCATATAGTTTTGTGGTAATCAGACTTTTGACATGTGGTTTAGGTCCGATACAGAGTTTCGATGTGCTCCCCAAAGCAACTGGGTTTTGAGATTGATCCTAGGTTTCTAGGTAATGTTCGGTTGGCGATTCTATTAGTTTTAGGTCTTGCAGTTTGTGTAGAAAGTAGTTCAAGATAATCCATCAATTAATTTAGCTTAGTACTTAACTATTTTTTGTTTAATTCCTAAAGAATTCGATCCTTAGTGATTTCTGTCTGAGGTGATACTCGTGTCTTTGCACGGATTTTTTCCGAGACATTACAATCTACTCCCGTTAAAGAAAAATTTTATCCTCGAAATTAGTACCCTTTCGTACTCCTTGACAATTTGAGAGTAGTTCTTATTGACCTCAGCTTATGTTTTTTAAGTGGCCTCTTCCTTAGTGTGATGTGTCCACAGTACCTTCACAAGCGGAATAACTTTACTGCACAGCATTTGTTCCATCCTGTCTAGGATACGCATTGGTCGCGGTACATAAGTAGCATCTTTACTCAACTGTACTTGCTCCCATTTGATAATGAGGGATGGATCGGGAACATATTTCTTTAACATCGATACGTGAAATACGTTGTGCACGCCTGCGAGTGGTGTGGGCAAAGCAAAGTGATATGCTACCACACCCACTCGATCTAGTATCTGAAATGGGCTAATGAATCTTAGCGTGAGTTTCCCCTTCTTACCAAACTGGAGGACTCCCTTCATTGGGGAAACCTTCAAGAATATATGGTCTCCGACCTCAAACTCTAGCAGTCGCCATCTCGTACTGGCGTAGCTCTTCTATATTCTCTGTACTGAAATAAATTAACACCTGATAATGTCAATCTTCTCCGTGGTTGCTTGTACTAAATCTTGGCTAATCAGACTCTTCTTGCCAACTTCTACCCAACAATGCGGTGCTCTACATGGGTGCCCATACAATGCTTCATAGGAGGCCATGTCAATGCTCGCTTAGAAGCTATTGTTATAAGTGAACTCAGTATAGGGAAGACAGTCATCCCAACTGTCTTTAAAATCTAGCACACATGCCCACAACATATCTTCTAACTCCTAATTCACCCGTTCCGTTTGCCCATCCGTCTATGGGTGGAACGTGGATCCGAACTTCAGTTTCACACCCATTGCTTCCTGGATGTGAGTCTAGAAGATAGATGTAAATCGCGTGTCTCGATCCGACACGATCTCCATAGGCACTCCATGCAGACGTACTATTTTCTTGATGTACAGCCTGGCCAAATCGTCTGTTGAGTTTGAGACTCTAATCGGGAGGAAATGAGCCGATTTGGTCAATCGGCCCACAATCACCCAAATGGAGTCATGTCCCTTCCTCGTCTTTGGTAACCTTGAAATGGAATCCATAGAGATGAAATTTCATTTCCATTCAGCTATCGGCATGGGCTGAAGTAAACCAGGAGGTCGGCAATGTTCGGCCTTGACCTGTTGGCACGTGAGGCAACGGGATACATAGTCTACTATGTGGGCCTTCATGTTGTCCCACCAGTATGAACGCTTCATATCTCGATACATCTTCGTACTACCAGGATGCATCGCCATCCTCGAATTGTGAGCAGCTTCGAGAACTTTCCTTCTCAAGTCGTGAAGATTTGGGACGCATAGGCGGCCACGATAACGTAAACCCCCATCCGAACCAACTCTCCATTCGGAGTCTTCATCATCACTAGCTCGCTATTTCAACTCTACCAACCCTTCATTTCCTCCTGAGCCACAATGATTCAGTCATCGATAAGTGGCTACACACGAATATGTGCGACGCTCTCAATTGGCTCCTCTACCATAAGTTTCTGTTTGAAGTCTCGCATAAATTTTACCATATTCCATTCCTCTATCATTTGCAGAGCTACAAATGCTATCGTCTTCTTATGGCTCAATGCGTCTGCCACAAGGTTAGCCTTGCCGGGATGGTAGGAAACCTCAAACTTGAAGTCCTTCAAGGTTTCCATCCATCGTTGTTGCTTCATATTCAAGTCTCTCTGCATGAATATGTAGCTGAGGCTCTTGTGATCACCAAAGAGCTCGAACTCCTCTCCATAGATGTAATGTCTCCAGATCTTTAATGCAAAGATGATGGTTGCCAACTCCAGGTCGTGCATAAAATAATTCTCCTCTTGTTTCCTCAACTATCGCGATGCATAGGCAATCACTCTGTCCTTCTACATAAGAACACAACCCAAATCAACACGAGAGGCATTGGTGTAAATGGTATATCTGACCCCCTGCTCTAGTAATACTAACATGGGTGCAGACGTCAACTTGTCCTTCAGTTCCTGAAAGGCTGCTTCTGCCTTCTCATTCCAGGCAAACTTAAGATCCTTCCAAGTGAGCTGAGACAACGGTCTAACTATCTTGGAAAAGTCCCTAATGAATCGACGATAATAACCTATCAGGCCAAGGAAACTCCTCACTTCAGTAACCGAACCGAGCTGCTCCCAATCTTGAACTGTGGTCACCTTAGCAAGATCCACAGCTATTCCTTCCTGAGATACCACATGTCCCAGGAACTTGGCCTCTTCTTTCTAGAAGTCACACTTCTTATATTAAGCAAACAACTAGTTCTTCCTGAGCATATTAAAGACTGCTCACAGGTGCTCCTCGTGATCCTTTCGACTTTTGGAGTATATCAATATATCATTTATAAATACGATGATGAATCGATACAGATATGGCCGAAACACCATGTTCATAAAGTCCATGAACACAGCGGTGCATTTGTGAGTCCAAATGACATCACAAGGAATTTGTAGTGCCCAAAGCTACTTCTGAATGTTGTCTTCTACACATCTTTATCCCTGACACGTAACTGTTGATACCATGACTGTAAGTCGATCTTTGAAAAATATTGTGCCCCTTTCAACTGATCAAACAGATCATTTATCCTGGGCAAAGGATCTTGTTCTTCACGGTCACTTGGTTTAACCTGCAATAATTAATACACAATCGCAGTGATCCATCTTTCTTCTTCACAAACAATACAGGTGCTCCTCAAGGAGATATACTCGGTCGTATGAAGCCTACATCCAACAGATCATCGATCTGTCTCCTCAGTTCCTCCATCTCACACGGAGGCATGCGATACGTCGGTAGAGATATAGGTGTCGTACCTGGTGCTAGGTCGATGGTAAAATTGATCTCACGCCAAGGAGGTAGTCCAGGTATCGTCCTGAACACATCCGTGAAATCTTGAACTACAGGCGTACTCCTAAGTGTCGGACCATCAACATGCTCTAGCAAGGTAGCATAACAACTAACACGGTAGTACCAACTGACCTGAACTGGGAAAGTAAAGGTCGTGCCCTCAGATCCATGGGCTGTCACCACTCTAGTATCGCAATCGATCTCTGCCTTCATCCCAATGAGCCAATCCATACTAAGAATGGTGTCATAATGACATAATGGGGCAACCATCAAGTCAACTAGCACTGTTCTACTCCCTAAGTCTATCGAGCAACCTCTACAAGTTTTGGTGGAGTCTAAGAAGGTCCATGTGGTGGTAAGGAGTCTCACCCCAACCATAGGAGTAGTTTTCAACACTAGTCACTTGACTGCTGCGCATGATATGATCGAGATAGTGGACCCGGTGTCTACCAGCAGAAACACAGGCGTACCTTGAATGTGTGTTGTGACTTCAAAAGCTAATGTGCGATTGCTGTCTCAGATGCCTCATCTGCAAGTGAGTGCACACGAACTTATTGAGGATGATTTAGCTGCGGTACCATAGGTCGTTGAGGTGGCTTACTGTGAGGTACATTCAGCCTATAGAAAGACTGTGGTGGTGGTATTGAACGTAGAGGTGGAGCCAACATAGCTTGAGGAAGCTGGCGATTGATCTTTTGAGGCGGCAAGAAGTCGTTATCCCTTATCTTGGTGAAGTAGTAAGTATCTGCATGGCCCAACCTTTTGCAATAACTGCACCACAGATCTGATCGCCTCAACTGGGTTAGTGAAGCCGTAAGCTGAGGAGGCGAATCTGCTCTTGGCCTCTTGCCGAGGAACGGTCTGCTCGGAAAATCTAGTCGAGGCCTCGGACCCATGGGTACGCGTGCACGGGATAGTCTGTCCCTATCTTACTCAGCTCACAGAGACATGTTCACTAGCTCAGCATAGTTGGGAATGCTAGTGTAACACATCTTCGTACATATCTCAAGCCGCAAACCCTCAGAAAATTGTCGCATTCACATCGGCTCGTCTGCTAATATCAAGGGAGCGTATCTGGTCAGCTCCGTGAACCTATTCTCATACTCTGCCATAGTCATTCCTCCCTGACGGAGGTGAAGGAATTCACCCTCCTTATTACGGTAGGTGAGAGGAAAATACTTTCCATGGACATGGGTCTCAAAAGCATCCCATGTCCACACATACCCATCAGGAACTGTCCAAAGGATGTTGTCCCACCAGAGACTGGCTTCCTTCTCAAACATATATGTGACCAACTCAACCTACTCTGTCTTAGTGTAGTGCAGTGGCTTCAGCATCTTAGAGATGCTGTCAAACCAATATTCGGCCTCCTCGGGTCTGTGAGTACCCATAAAAGTGGGAGGTTGGAAGCATTGGAATCGCTTAAATAAGCAGCTAGCATTAAGGTTCCCAGCAGGGTGCACAGGTGGTGTAGGCAAAACCACATTCGTATTGTGGGCAAAGGCCCCAGTGATGGTAGTCCAAATCTGCTGCTGCTGCTGCATAAGGAGCATCATCTACTCCAACCTATCAGGAGGAGGAGCCTAATGCATGTGTGGCGTCGATGAGGATGCATGGTTCTGTTCTGAAACCGGTGGTGCCCTCGGTGTTGGCCCATTTGTGGGACCAGTGGTGGGTAGAGAATCTAGTATAGTCTCGGGATTCAGGCCCAAACTGGGGTCCGTGTGGCTATCGCTTAGGAGAGGTGCCCCGTCACTCGATTCGCCAAGTGTAAGACGTGGCGTACTCCGAGTGGCCTTAAGTAGCATTCCCTATATACAACATAGGATGCAACATGTGTAAGATTTTGCATAACAACACTTAATTTCTCAGGCATTCTACACATTTCATAACAAAAGGAGCTTCATGCATTTCATTAAACCAAAATTGTCATAATACATGAGATGTAGTTTTACATGGATCATGATAGAAGATGCATGTGAGCTAATCCAACAAAGCTTTAAACACTAAAACATACCAACAACTCTACCCTACTACTAAGCCTATCAAAGCTATAACATAGAAAACAAGAAAGCAAGAAAAACCCAAAGACGATTATTACATAGGACTAGTCGTCTGACTCTGGTGATGGAGGAGGAGCACCCTTGTCCTGCAAACAGCACAGGAGAGCCTTTAAGGTGCAAGACACCTTCTTAAATTTTTGTTTCATGTAGGCCCTATTCTCTTCAAGTTCGGCCCGGGTCTCTCTGACCTCTTGTCGCAGGGTGACATGGCCCTCATCAATCTGAGCCAAGCGGGATTCTAAAGCAACCCGATCATGGTGGCGCTCATGTATAGCAGGAGGAGAGCCCTCAGAGTCTTGGGCCTCCTCTTCTTCCTCTTCCTGCTCTCCCTCTTTCTCGCTTCCTTCCTCTATTTCATTTTCATCCTCTTCTTCATCACTTTCTTCCTCTTCACTTCCCGTCTCATCCTCACTCTCATTGAGTCAAGCTTGACGTTGTCGTGGCCCAATACCCGTGTTGTTAAGCATAGTGTCATTGATGAAATGGATCAGCGCAAGATTTTCTGTGCCAAGTCTTTAGCCCAATTCATGAGCAAGCTTGCATATAAGTCGGCTGAATGGGAGTGTAATGTCTGTCCTAGGAGAGTGTGTAGTCTGAACTATCTATAGTAATACGTATGTAGGCAGGCACAACTTGTCTGCTTGCCCAGCTTTGTATAGGAAGTCTACCATCAAATGCGTGCATTCACTACGATTGCTCCACCTAAGATATACATTGTGTGTGAATAGTTGGTGGAGTAGGCGGAAGTCATTAGTTATCTTGGTCGCTAGGAGGCAGTTGCTTCGATTCCAGTGGATCAGTCGGCCATAAAGAAATCGCGTACGACAATCTCTTTCACGCATACTCCTGAGATTTCTCTCGCTAGCATGTACCTCTCCAGGCAGAATCCCCATGATTCAGGCTATCAAGTCTACATTGACAATGGATTCCCGTCTTCCCATGGGGATAGAGAACTGCAGAGGCTCCCGCAGTGGATCTCGTATGTGAGCGTAAAAGGCTCGGATAGTGCTCTCATTCGCACATGACTTGCCCTCAAATATGGGACCCCACCGAATAAAGCCCAAACTAGTTTGGCCATTGATCGTAAACTGTTACCGATTGCCTGGACTACGTATTAGTCTCAATCATACTCAAACATAATAAGCATCCATATGTGATAGTCAAAAGAGCATGTGACAATCAATTCAAATATAAATCTCATTAAGCATTTTAATAAACACATAGTGCACATGTTGTCATACATAGGCATTTCATCCATAAAGCACGTAGTAACGAGATAGGTTACATGAAGGAAACTGTAACCATAGATAAGGTAATTGAGAATCCTGTCTCAACACCCTCTTAAATACATTTCAATAAGCATTTTCCCATTCAGGCATTTTATCAAACACTTAGACTACACATATCAACATACATGTAATAAATTAGTTATAACATATTATAGCAAACCCTTTTATAAAGGAGTTGTCACACATACAACAATCACGTATTCTTAATCAATAATCATGGCAAGCACAAATCATAATTCCATATTCATTAAAACATTTCAACAAACAATGGAATGTATTATATTCAACATAGTTCATATATATGAAAACATCACATCTAAGTACATGTGACAGCAATCAAGTCAATCATAAATCATTAACTAACATTAAAAGCCTTAAAAACCATAACCTAAATGTTTGTAGTCCACAAATTTCATCGGTTAACTCGTTTCGAACTTGGTTCGAATCCTACACTCCCGTATACAGAACAACGGGTACCTAAATCACGAAACAGGTTAGTTATTACGTCGATTACTCTATTTGGATTCCTAAATCAAAATTAGGGTTAGAATTTCTTACCCAAAAATGGATTTGGATTCGACGGTGTAGCAACATGGGAGAGATGATTTGGCATGTAGAGTGGTGGGAGTAAATCTCAGCAACAAACCACAGATCTCTCACACTTCTCCTCGTTCTTTTCTCCTCTTTTCTCTCTTCTCTCTCCTAGGGTTTTAAGAAATTCATATGGAATGAGAGAGGGTGGGTTTAGGGCATTATATAGGCCCAGAAGTGATAACCCAGGTCCAGTTTAATCCATCAAGAGGTCCATCACCGATTGAAGCCCAAATAGTTTTTTGTCCACATGTTCTTTAAAAATAACTCTACGGCCTTGAAACCTATCATGTCCCATGTCCGCCGGAAGAGCTCTTTTGAGGGGGAATTTGGGGATCAAGATCCCGTTTCGTCCTCTCCTCTCATGCGGCACTTGTACTTGCTTCAGCGCCTGATTTCTTCCTTGGATGGGTTGGGCAGCTAGGCTCAGCTTCATTTATGGAAGCCCTCTTCTTTCTCATGAGGGAAAAAAGTGTGGAGAGAGGGAAGATCACAGCCACTGGCTCAAAAAGAGCCATGGAAGTCAGAAAAGCTTCAAAATAAGGTGGATTGTGAGGCTTGTG
Source organism: Magnolia sinica (assembly GCF_029962835.1). Taxonomy (NCBI): domain Eukaryota; kingdom Viridiplantae; phylum Streptophyta; class Magnoliopsida; order Magnoliales; family Magnoliaceae; genus Magnolia; species Magnolia sinica. Next base: position 82,141,045 of record NC_080575.1, on the reverse strand, counting down.
TGTTATGAGACACAAAGGTGTATGCTTTATACTCAAATAGGTAAGAAATAGGAAAAATGGGGAGTTCTATGAGATGGGTTTGAGGAATATGATGGAGGGTGGGTATGTAATGAAGAAGATGAAGAAAATATGAGAATGGAGGGAGACTTAAGAGAGAAAAATCAGATTTTTGAGAGCTTGAAAATGGAAGAATGAAGTAAAATGGGACATATAGAGTGGTCCCACACACGTTTCGTGGGCCCCACATGAGTGTATAAGGTCGGCCCACCGCAGCCTACCGTGGCCCAATCGGCCCGCCGAACCTGGATCGCGAGGCCTCGTGGTAGGCGTGATGCCATCTCAGTCCACTGGACCTAGGGCGATAGCATCCCCCCTGGGGTGCCAAAAATGTACAGGGGCCACTTTGGTCCCCCCCAATTTACACCATTTGACCCCCGAGTCCGTTTGAAGTGGTTTTGGGTTCCATCTCGCGCATATTCACGTGTTCCGATCATTTGAGTGTGGAATACGTTGGATTATCATCTAAACCGGTCGATTGACAGTCTAGAGAGGAATTAGGGTCATCTCACATGATCACAAATGGATACAGGTCCTGTTTCAACGGTCAGTTTCACCCATCAGCAAAACTTGGAATCTTACGTTCGTTTCTACGTTTTAACACTCTCTCTTAAGTCAAAGTACGTCAGTGTGCATCATGTTACCATAACCCAGGTCCAGTTTAATCCAAATCATGCTCTGATACAAACTTGTAACACTGTAAATTTTGAGGGTCGAGTAAAGGCTCAACTCCGGAGATCCGTTGCATCACTTATGCAACATAGATAATGATGATTAGATGTTATCCATATTAGTACATTAAACATGAATGGGATTACACTAAATCATCATATCATACTCCAGAGACAATTAGATTACGCAAGCGAAAGACTGTGATAAATAAATAAAGCACATAAGTGGTTGTAAGTCCCCAGAGTATGAATATGTCACCGGGCTAAATAATTACATGTATAGTTTCAAAATTTACAAAATGATAAAATGTAATTGTCGTCTAATCCGTATCCCTGTAATCCCGGCAACGCAACTCCAGGTCTACCTAGACCCACCAGAGAGTTGCATATAGGAGAACTCCTCATCGTCATAAAAATCAAGCTCCATCTCATAAGCCTCGCCATCACCTGTAGCTACAATAGAGTCTGGTTGGTATTTTAAAACACCATCCCAGAGTGGAGTGAGTGATCAACTCAGTGGAACTATAAGGCAAAGGTTAGCATCTTATCAATTCAGTCAAGCAGTAATGAGAAGGCATTACAGCAATTATATCCTAAGTACTCTAATTAATGTAAGAATGGTATGCGATAATGATGCATGCCCTCACCTGCACTCCTTTAGCGACATCATCTCATGATCGTGCATGCACTACTCCAGACACGTGCACTACCTCGGTAAATCACATGCAATGCGGTGCATGGTCGTGTTAGCCAATATTTAATTAGGCTTATTCATACAGCAGATTAAGGAAGCTAAGGTACCTCCCTTTATATCATTTACCCAAACAATGATCCATCTATGGTCGTCAATCCTAGTTAATCACATACGATAGGCAAGTTATACGTCAACATCACCTCTGATTGAAAATCAGTGGATATGCAAGTTCAGGTCGCTACGGAGAGGCTCGTCACCTTAGCGTAGGCCTAGTTTATACTCGGGGACACTACGGAAAAGCTCGTCACCTTAGCATAGGCCGACAACTCGAATACAGTGTCTCATACGACCGTATTCGGTTCAAGAGTTTGGGTTGCTCAATGGACACTACGGTGAGGCTCGTCACCCCAGCGTAGCCCGACAGCTCGACCATGGTATCCCATTCCACCATGCCCACCTCATGAGTCTTAGTGGATCATGGTACCAATATTAAACGAGATTTTCACTAGTAAGTGGTACCCTAGATTCAAGCAGTAGCGTACATACATGGTGAACATACATTAGGCCAATTAGGTTACTTGACAAGCTCGACTGGTACGAGTGCATGTTGAATTAATCAACATGGAGCGGATACGCACTCCTCATAGCTTAACCACTGTCGATAATTACCGTAGGACTCGGATTCATCGAACGTATCCGTTGTGGCGAAACTAGTTCGGCCACTGATCGTAAACCGTTACTGATTGCCTAGACTACGTATTAGTCCCAATCATACTCAAACATAATAGGCATTCATATGTGATAGTCAAAACAACATGTGACAACCAATTCAAATATAAATCTCATTGAGCATTTTAATAAACACATAGTGCACATGTTGTCATACATAGGCATTTCATCCATAAAGCACGTAGTAGCGAGATAGGTTACATGAAGGAAACTGTAACTATTAGATAAGGTAATTGAGAATCATATCCAACACCCTCATTAAATATGTTTCAACAAGCATTTTCTCATTCAGACATTTTATCAAACACTTAGACTATACATATCAACATACAAGTAATAAATTAGTTATAACATATATTATAGCAAACTCTTTCACAAAGGAGTTGTCACACATACAATAATCATGTATTCTCAATCAATAATCATGGCAAGTACAAATCATAATTCTATATTCATTAAAACATTTCAACCAACACATTGAATGCATTATATTCAACATAGTTCATATATATGCATAATAAACGAAAAATATCGCATCTAAGTACGTGTGACAGAAATCAAGTCAGTTATAAATCATTAACTAACATTGAAAGTCTTGAAAACCATAACCTAAACGCTTATAGTCCGCACCTTTCGTCGGTTAACTTGTTTCGAACTCGATTCGAATCCTATGCTCCCGTATACAGAACAACAGGTACCTAAATTACCAAATAGGTTAGCTATTACGTCGATTACTCTATTTGAATTCCTAAATCAAGATTAGTGTTAGGATTTCTTACCTAAAAATGGATTTGGATTCGACGGTGTAGCGATACGGGAGAGATGATTCGGCACGTGGAGTGGTGGGAGTGAATCCCAGCAACAAACCACAGATCTCTCACACTTCTCGTCACTCTTTTCTCTTCTTGTCTCTCTTCTCTCTCCTAGAGTTTTAGGAAATTCGTATGGAATGAGAGAGGGGTGGGTTTAGGGCATTATATAAGCCCAAAAGTGATGTCGATGGCCCTAGGGCCATGGTATACTTAGGTAATAGCCAAAGGGTGGCTGTTTCGAGCTAACGGAGCTCATCCGGAGGTCTATTACCTGCATACGGTCTAGAGAAAGTTTCCTGATAATGGATCTATGCCCAATTAAGGTTTTGGTCTGATCAGATTTGTAGATCGACCGTGGAGGACCAATTTTAGTTCAACAGCTATCGTCACTCGATCAGGGCCACAAGTACACTGTTATGTGTAGGGAAATTTCTCTGATTCAAGGGTGTAGTTGGGTCAGAATTTGATGGTCTAAAACCTTAAGTTTGGCCTGCGAGCGAACGACCCAATTCAATTAAGTTTGAGTTCATTTTCTAAAGATATTCGCGTTTCTCACACACTTCGCTCTAGGCTCAAGTTCTCCATTTCTGGATACTATTTGGACTTGATTCCCGCGATGGTTGTCAAGCCCAATAAGGCGGTCATAACCGTATAATTTCGTACTAATCATACTTTCAACACGCGGTCCAGGTCCGATACGGAGTTTCAATGTGCTCCCAAGAGCAACTGGGTTTTGAGATTGATCCTAAGTTTCTAGGTAATGTTGGGTTGGCGATTCTATTAGTTTTGGGTCTTGCAGTTCATGTATAAAATGATTGAAGATAATCCACTGATTAATTTAGCTTAGTACTTAACTAATTTTTGTCTAATTCCTAAAGAATTCGATCCTTAGTGATTTCTGCCTGAGGTGATACTCAAGTCTTTACATGAATTTTTTTCCGAGACGTGACACCACCATACCTTTAATCATCATGAATCATAGTTCCAAGCTTCATCTCTAATAATCTCCATCATAACTTCACCTTCGTCATTACTTTTTATGCACACTACATCTTCATCAAACATTTGTTAGACTTAGAGAAGTCAAATAGAATTTGAATTTCTTTATGGGAACCACCTTTGTAAGCATATTTGTTAAATTCACACTCATGTAAATCTTCACAAGAGTATTATCACCTTCCAAAAGAACGTAATATATAAAACAATGACAAACATCAATATGCTTAGTACAATAATAATATATCAAATTCTTTGCTAAATTGATCGTGCTTTCGCTATCACAATTAACCAGCACGACATCATGCTGAAGCTCAAGTTCGTTCATCATTCCTCTCAACCAAATACCTTATTTGAATGACTCCATCACTATGACATAATCAGCTTCAGTTGTGGAAAGAGAAAACATAAACTGAAGCTTCGACATCCAACTGGTCGATCCACCCACTAGCACAAACAAGTAATTAGAAGTTGACTTTTTATTGTCCACATTCCCAACGTAATCTGAATCAATATAGCCTACAAGCTTTCCCTTTGATTTCTCAAATGTCAAGACATCGTCCGCTGTACCTCATAGATAATGAAGTAACCATTTCACTGCCTTCTAATGTTGCTTGCTGATATTTGACATGTATATGCTTATAATACTGAATACATATATAATATCTAATCTCGTAGAAACTATGGCATACATCAAACTGCCAACTGCACTCAAATAGGGTATCCAAGATATAAACCATTTTTCTACATTTATAATGAGAGATTTCTCTGAAGAAAGTAAAAAAAGTGAGAAGCATGGGATATGCTAACCAGTTTAACCTTATCTATCCCAAACTTAACCAACACTTTCATAAGCTATTCTTCGTGAGACAATTGTAACTTACTCATCTCCCTATCTTGTATATCAATGCCAAAAATCCTCTTTACAACCCCAGATCTTTCATTTCGAATGTCCCTGATAAATGAGTCTTTAATATATTGATTTCAGACATGTTATGCCTTGCGATAAGCATGTTATCAACATATAATACCAATATAATGAATTCTCCACTACTCAATGTCTTAATATAGACATAATTATCATATTCACTTCTAATAAATCATTGACTTACCATGAAAGCATAAAATTTCTTATACCATTAGTTATGTTACTATTTCAGGCCATACAACGACCTTCTTAACCTGCAAACCTTATTCTCTAACCCCTGTATCTCGAGCCCATCTGCTTGCTTTATGTTAATATGATCTTCAAAATTTTCATGTAGGAAAGCAATCTTTACATCTATTTATTCAAGGAGTTCCAACATAAATCTGATAGATACCTTCATGACCACAGGTACGAAAATCTCATTAAAATTAGTACCCTGATTATTTGCATAACCCTTCGCAACTAATGTGGCCTTGTATATATAGTATTTCTTCCGATAGATCTGCTTACAACCAATCACTTTATGCCTAACGGGAAGCTCCACCAGCTCCCATATCTCATTCTTGTACAAAGAATCCATCTTGTCTTGCATCACCGCCATCCACTTCTAAGCATGTGTCATTTAGTGCTTTCAAAAACATGGACGGATCTGCCTCATCCATAATGAGAGTGAATACAATATTCGAGTCATCTCTGTATTATATTGAAAATTTACGATCTCTCAGTAGATTTCTCTTCACATGTGTCTACTTCACCCACTCCTATTCCTCTTTTTACATCTTGGCTTCTTCCTGTGTCTCACATTTTTTATTTTAACATTAATTGTCATTGATTTACTCATTTCCTTATGTTCATGATTGAGAATAAGGAATCTTCATCAAACTTGACGTCACGACTTATCATGATCTTCCATATGACCTAGTCACACAGCATATATGTATCACTTCACACCATCATCATAGCCCACAAAGGTACACTTCTTCTCCCTTTGGTCTAGTTTGTCTCCCAATTGACGGTACATAAGAGTAATCATCATAGCCAAATACTCACACCCCTAAGTAGTCTACATCATGACCACTCCATACTTCCTCTAAAATTTTACAACCAATAGGCATTTATGGGGTCCGATTCATTAAGTAACAAGCTGAAAAGGGGAGCTTAAGAAGTCCTAGAGAAGGGGGGAGGGGGGGTGAATAGGACTATGTCAAATAATTGAATAAAATGTTGAATAAGTAAATAAATCAGAAATCTCAATTGCACTAGTATTGAAATAGTGATTCAAACTGATTCGTATGACAACCTTCACCCAAACAAGTTCAGGCAGGACAACCTTATTTGACGAATGTGATAAGAATCAAAAGTCCAAACTAAGCAAGAGTAAATAAAACTATTTATTACAAACATTCACCACTTTTGTATAAAAGAAATTACAAACATTCTCCACAAATGTAATAAACGCATTCACCACAACACCATAAATTATAGTGGTTCGGTGTGTCAACAACTATTCTCAAATAGCCATGCCTACTTTACTCCCAAGATTACTAATCACGTAATCTCAGCTTGCACTATAAATAAGGTTTTCACAGGGTCACCTTAAAACCTGATACAGTTGTGATTTTACCGAGCTATCACAAACAAAGAAACCCCTCACTGAGATTTTTTGGCTTATCTCAGAAAAACCAACTCTGAGATTTTCTGACTATCTCAGAAAAACCAAATACAAAATGTACATATATACTTATCTTCACCGTAGAAGAAACTGTAGTCGTATAATCTTTTTCTTGAATTACGAATGTTCAATGTTTAGTCTGATAGAAAAGGTCTAGGGTTTTATTAATTTTAATTAGATTTAAAATAATGGCTACTTGTATTAATTCCTTTAAATCTCAAAAAGAAGAGTATTCTCTCTTTTAGAATCAAAATGATAGAATAAGAGATTAAGGAATTAAACAAAAAGCTATAAAATAAATTATAAATACCGCTTAATAGCTTGGCAATAAGTAAGGCTTCTTTCTCTCTTGAATAAGGACTTTAATAGGCTTGAATTGTATTTTCGGATTGAGAAATAACCTCAATTTATAGGCACAAAAGTTGTTGCTTCGACTCGTCTAAGCACCAGATTCAATTCCAACAAATTTTCAATTTTGAGTGGGGTAAGATCTAACAGATCTTTAACTCGTTGAAGGCCATGCTTGACTAGTCGAAGGCCCTGTTCGACTAGTTGAAGGTGGTCTTCAACTAGTCAAGGATGACAAAATCTGAACGGTTTTAGTTGCTAGACTTCGAGCAGAGGAACGCTCGACTAGTCGAAGAGGATCCTTCGACTGGTCGAGGAACCCACTCGACTAGTCGAAGGAGTAACAGAAATTCTATTTCACTTTGGATAGAACTAGGACTAGTCGAAAAATTTCTAGACTGGTCGAACCACAACTTAGGCTGGTCAAAACTCTACTAAATATAAGTATAAAAACTCAATTTTAAATATGTTTTGAAAGCACCTAAACCTAAGGTCTTTTTAGGGTTTATAATACTTATATGGACTGAACTTCATTACATTGAAGTATATTAGAGACTAAAACATCTCTTAGGAGCTTAATCTTCTACTAGAACTTTAATAGATCGAGCTTAGCCTTCGAGTAGAGCTTAAGCTTGATTTTCAACTTGAGCTTGATTTGAACTTCAACATGAGCTTGACTTGAAGATCATTTGCTAAGATGTTTTAACAAGATGAAATTTGACAAACAAGGTGTAAAATATGTTTTAAACATAATAGCACTTACAATCTCTCTCTTTATCAATTCCGTGACAAAACACTTAATATTACAAAAGTCCGAATGAAGCCCGAATGAAGCCCTGTATCCTTGTACTCATGTTATAAATGAGTTGTTAAAGATTACAAAAATTTACTACTCCCCCTCAATTTGCACTTTCCCTATATTATAACATACAACCTTCCATTCTAAAGCATTCTTCAAGCATTTAAGCATATTCATTCTCCTATCATTTACATGCATCATATATTCAAAACATTCATGCATCATATATTTAAAACATTAAAACATGCATGCCCCATTTTTTCAATTCTCTCCCCCTTTTTGTCACAAGTTGACAAGGGAAGAAATAGGTTAAGCATCAAGTAAAAACATATAAATAACCACTAAAACAATTAAAATAAATAAATCATATTAATATATCAAGGAGAGTAGCATATTAGATTGTCAAAATAAGGAAATAATTATCCAAGGAGAGTGTAAAGTAATTATTAAGCAAACCAAGTAAAATTAAAGTTATACAGCCCCTTAAAAACGAAAATGCAATAAACTCAGTCGGATACAGGTGATGGAGCAGGCATAGAAGGGTCGAGCTGGTGCAAACTCTTGATGATACGGTGGAAGTACTTTTTCATGTATTTCATTGATATTTTTTAGTTTGAACGACACTGTTCTGTGAGACCCGTAGAGCCTCAACCTTCTCCTCCAATGATTTAAGCCGATCATCTAACTGAAAAGGTTGATAGTCTAGATCTTCTGGATCATCTGACTCATCAAGCTCAGCAAATATGTCATCCATCAAAGTGTCTTCAGGTGCAAGTGCTTCTTCCTCTTCTTCTTCGTCACGTTGACCAGGAAGAAATTCCAGATTCATCTTATTCAAATTGGTGTTGTTAAATGGTAATACCGACTCTGGTGCCTCAGACATAAGAATGGTAACATTACAGTGTAAAGCAATACACGTTATGAGGTAGGCAAATGGAATAGAACCATGACCAGGATGAAGAAGAAACTGGTTAATGAGATAGCATATGAGAGAAGGAAGACAAACTTGTATACCAGACGCAACCAAATGAAAGACACCAGTAATGAAGGGAGTAAGTTCCGATTTATTCCCAGACCTAGGATAAACATTAGATGTAAAGATCCGATGCAGGACTCGATATTTGGGGAGAATCTGGTTGGCATGTAGCGCATTGCCGGATTTTTGATCAACATTGAAATGACATAGCTTATAAGTAATTGTATGTCATTTAGTATGCATCATTTTGTCAGTTAGATTATCAATTGGAATCGCATCATCTGCAGTAACAATCTCAATGTGTACATCACTTGCGTTATGGAATGGTAAGTCGTTCTGCCCCAACCAAAAATACCTTCCATCCAATATTTGAAAGTAGAGGAACAAGTTCAAATGGAGCAATGTGAGCAAGGTTAACACTATGGTCAATAATTATGTTTCTTTAGCAAAAATTCCTAACGTGCTCCAAATCTTCTTCGGGGCCCCTTAGGGTTCTCACATTAGATGGAGTCAGCCTAGATGCTGAGCTACCATGAGCTTTGCGTAATACTGTTCTTTTAATACGATGCTCCATTTAATGATTGCACAAGAAATAACTAAAGAGAGTAATGTGATTGTGAATAGATCAGCTTTTCACAAATCTCACAATAAAAAGGGTTTGAAATCAAGAATAAACCCCAAATAAGAGATTAACTAGCAAGGAAGTACCCCAAATCTTGAAGGAAAAAAAAACCACTTACAAGCAAAAAAGGAAGTTGGGTTCATTGAGAGGAGCACCAGCTAGTCGAAGAAGAAGGTGGAAATGAAAAGAAAAAAAGTGATTTTCCCCCTTTTAGGTGAAATCGTGCGGTCCTCGACCCGTCAATCAACAAAAAAAATGAATTTTTTTTACATTTTATTATAGTATATTTTTATGTTTTATCATATTATGAATTAAATATACACATAAAACAATGCATAAACATTATAATTAATTAACATTATACAAACCAATATCATGCTTTAATTTGAAAATTTTATTCCTGTCGAGTGGTTTGGTCAGTATATCTGCAAGCTACTTCTCAGTTTGAATATATTCTACTGCAATACTCTTGTCTTCAACTAATTCTCGAATATAAGGGTATCAAATATCGAAATGTTTAGTATGAAAATGTTGGATTGAATTTTTTAAAATATTAATTGCGCTCAAGTTATCACAGTATAATGTCATTGTATCTTGCGCAATACCATAATCAGCTAACATTCTTTTCACCTAAATAAGCTTAGTGCAGGCATTACCAACTGTGATATATTCAGCTTTAACTATTAAAAGAGATACAAAGTTTTGTTTCTTACTAAGTCAGGATACTAAACAGTTCCATACGTAAAAACATCCACCACTGGTAGATTTTCTATCATCAATATTACTCGTCCAGTCTGCATCAATATATCCGGCAATTTATACGGAGGTATCATGCGGATACCAAAGTCCTAAGTTAACAGAACTTGCGACATATCTGACTATCCATTTAATAGCAATTAGATGTGATTCTTTAGGATTAGATTGATATCTAGCACATATTACAACACTAAAAGCAATATCAGGTCTACTAGCAGTTAAGTATAAGAGACTACCAATCATGCTTCGATATAGGCAGGAGTCTATACTTTTACCTGATTCATCTTTTGAGAATTTAAGAGTTGTACTCATTGGAGTATCAAACTTCTTTCCTTCTCAAACTCAAACCTTTTTACAAGGTTCAAGGCGCATTTAGTTTGTGAGATGAATATACCATCTTCATGTTGCTTAACTTGTAATCCAAGAAAGTAATTTAGTTCACCAACCATACTCATTTCAAACTTAGATTTCATCAGATCTTCAAACTCAATAGATAAGTTAGTGCATATAGATCCATAAATTATATCGTCAACATAGATCTGAACTATCAGTATATGATCATTATATTTCTTGACGAATAAAATCTTATCAACACTATCCATAATGAAGTTATGACTAAGTAAAAATTTAGTCAATTTTTTGTATCATGCCCTGGGAGCTTGTTTCAAACCGTAAAGTGCCTTTTTAAGATGGTATACATGATTTGGAGATTCGGAGACTTCAAAACCCTTGAGTTGTATAACATAAACCTCCTCATATAAGTCACCATTTAGAAACATACTTTTAACGTTCATTTGATATATTTTGAATTTCTTATGACATGCAATCGAAATAAATAATCTTATGGATTCAAGGCGCGCAACTGGTGCAAATGTTTCATCGTAATCAATACCTTCTATTTGTGTGTACCCTTGTACAACCAGTCGAGCCTTATTTCTGATAATATTACCTAATTCATTAATTTTGTTCTTAAAAATTTATTTGGTTCCAATTACATGTTTATTAGTAGGTCTAGAAAGTTAGTAGCATACATCATTTCTGATAAATTGATTTAGTTCTTCTTGCATGGCAATTATCCAACTTTCATCGGTAAGTGTTTCATTTACATTGGCCAGTTCAATTTGGGAAGTAAAGCAGACATAATTGCGAATATTTTCCAATTGTCTTCTTGTCGGTACACCAATGCTAGGGTTACCAAGTATTTGATCAGTCGAATGGTCTTTAACTGATCTTATTTCAGTATCAACTAATTTGGATGAAGAGTCAGGTATATCAATTATATTGACTTCATCATCATCTTGACTTGGAGTGGGTGTGATTTGTTGATCATTAATTACTACATTTATTGATTCCTGAATCACCCTAGTTCTTTTATTAAGAACCCTGTAAGCACGACTATTTAGAGCATAGCCTAGAAATATTCCTTCATCACTCTTTGCTTCAGACTTTCCCAGATATTCCCGGTCATGTAAAATAAAATATTTACTTCCAAAAGTCTCAAAATATTTAACAGTGAGCTTTTATTAAACCAAAGTCCATAAGCTGTTATATTTTTTGCTTTTCTAATGTATACACGATTTATAATGTAACAATCAATATTGAAAGCCTCAACCCATAAATTTTTTGGTAGTTTCATGTTATTTAGCATTACATTAGGAGCAGAGAACTCATGGGATATACCATGATCATTACAGTACTTCTTAAAATTGTTATTCTCGAATTCAATGCCATGATCACTTCTAATTTTGATCACAGATATCTCTTTTTCAGTCTGAATACGCTTTGAAAAATCTCTGACTTCATCGAGAGTATTTGATTTTTCTCTTAAAAAGGCTACCCATGTATATCTGGTGAAATCATCATCAATGACCAGAAAAAACTTCTTTCCACCTCTACTCTCCGTTCTAGTTGGTCTTACTAGATCCATATGGAGTAATTCTCAAGGTTTGGTTGTGGATAAGGAGTTTACTTTATTGTAACTACTCCTGATCTGTTTGCCAATTTGACATGCGCCACATACTTTTTCTATTTTTTTAAGCTTGGGTAAGCCACGTAAATGATCTTTTTTTCTCGGCTCATACAGATCTCTATAGTTTACATGTCCAAGATATTTATGTCAAAGTTTAGTCTCGTCTGATTGGACTATGTAACATGAATGATTAGAAGAGCAAGAGTTATCTATAATATATCAATTTTCAGAGGACCTGCGACCATTTAATATTACATTACCCTTTTCATTTATTATTTCACATCCGTGATCAGAAATTTTTACATTGTGTTTATTATCACAAATTTGTGATATGCTTAAAAGGTTATATTTTAAACCTTCAACATAAAGCACATTTTCAAAGAGAGGTAGGTTAAGAAATTGTACAGTACCTTGGCCTGTTATTTTTTACAGTTGCTCTCACCACCAAAGGTAACCGAGCCGCTATAAAATTCTTTGATATTCTTGAATATCACCTTGTCACCTGTCATATGTCTTAAGCATCCACTATATATTCAGGTACCATTTTGAGTGGCTAATGGCTTTGAAAGCTATATAGACAACAAGACACTTAACCTTTGGAACTCATTTCATAATGGTTCTAAGTTTAGGAGTGACTCTTGAATTTTAATGCATTTGGGAGTTAGGATTTCTCTTTTTTCTATAAACTCCATATTCATTTGAGTTAGACTTTAGAAGCTCTTTAAGCAAGTCTAATATTTTTCAGCTAAGGGAGATTTATTATTTCATTAATTTTTATAGATGATGGCATTATTGTTTTTAAGAACTTGAAAGGGTTTTGCTTTTTTAAAATCAATATGATTAAAATCTTTTAAAGTCTTATCTTTAGAGTTTGAGGATTCTCCTCTTACAAAAATAGGAGTAGAATCCTTAGGTTTTAAGGTATTACCTTTAATATAACCCAGACCAGTCTTCTCACCACATTTTTTAGATGCGGTTAACAATTTTTCAAGCTTTTAATCACCATGGGTATATTTCCAAGTGTCCTTAAAACTCAAAAGGGAAGAAACTTCAAGTTTTAGTTTCTCATTTTCTGTTTTGGATTTTTCCAATTCAGAAGATTTAAAATTTAAATCTAATTTTTTTTTTGAAGACAATCTGAAAAATGAGATTTTTCTAAAACTGAGTTTTCAAGTGCTTCTCTTAGTTTAACATATTTCTCTTTTTCATTTTTCAATTTAACAGCAATTTTACAACATTCTCTATATACGACATTGTAGGCATCTTGAATGTCATCTTCATTTTCATTTTCAGGATCACTCCTGAGATTTTCATAGTCAGATATATTACAACTATTTGAAAAGTGACTTTGGCTATAGTCATAAGAGCTTTTACATCATTTGTGTTTGTAATCTCTTGTTCTGATTCATTAGACTCAGAAGAACTTTCAAAATCAGATGATTCATCCCAAGTAGCTATCATGCCCTTTCTTTTTTACCTATCTATTTTAGGACATTTATGAGCCAAATGCCCATATTCATGACAGTTGAAGCATTGATCGTCCTTGTTTTTAGATTTTCAAGAATTAGATTTTCCTTTCTTTTTATCAGTTGATTTTTAAAATTTTGATCTTTTCTTGTTTTTGAAAATTCTATAAAATTTCTTAGCTAACATTGTCATATCATCTTCATTTTTAATATCAGAATTAGAACTATTTTCTTTTGAAATAAATTTTGAAGATTTTAAAACAATAGACTTAGCTTTACGAACTTTAAAATTCAACTCATATGTTTATAGAGGGCTAACTAACTCTTCAACCTTCATAAGATCAGTATCTCTCAATTCCTGAATGGCAGTAACTTTAGAATTGAATGTCTCAGGAAGAGATCCCAATATTTTTGCGCAAACCTTTCTTGCTAAGATTTTATCTCCTAGACCACACATGGAATTTACTATGTCATTTAGTTTCATATAGAAGTCCATGAAAGTTTCATTTTCTTCCATACAATTTTTCTCAAATCTGGGCGTGAGGATTTGAACTTTTGATTTCTTGACTATAGAAGTTTATTCATGTATCATTTCGAGAATATCCCATGCTTGCTTAGTTGTATCGCATGAAATAATTCTTTTGAATTCATCAGGCGATAAAGCGCAAGTTATGACATTTAAGGCTTTAACATTACCACAGCTTTTACTTTTCTTAGCTGCAGTGCATAAATAGAATGCAGTTTCTCTCATAGATTTAGTTCCATCACTGCCTAATACTTCAGTCATAAGAGGTTTCCATTTAATCACAGTGGCTTGCCACACACTTTCGTCTAAGGATTTTATAAAAATTCTCATTCTAGCCTTCCAGTATAAATAGTTAGAGCTATCAAAAGTTGATGGCCTGGTAATAGATAAACTATCAAAATTTGACATAATAAAGCTCTAAATCTTAACTCAAGAAAATTAATCCAAAAAAAAATGAGCAACTTAGCATTGATACCACTTGAAAAGGCAAGCTTAAGAAGTCCTAGAGGGGGGTGAATAGGATTATGCCAAATAATCGAATAAAATGTTGAATAAGTAAATAAATCAGAAATCTCAATTGCATTAGTATTGAAACGTTCATTCAGACTGATTCGTAGGACAACCTTCACCTAAACAAGTTCAGGCAGGATAACCTTATTTCACGAATGTGATAAGAATCAAAATTCCAAACTAAGCAAGAGTAAATAAAACTATCTATTACAAACATTCATCACTTTTGCATAAAAGAAATTATAACATTCACCACAAAAGTAATAAATACATTCACCACAACACCAAATTGTAGTGGTTCGGTGTATTAATAACTGTTCTCAAACAGCCACACTTACTACACTCGGCTTTCACTATAAATGAGGTTTGCACAAGGTTACCTTAAAACTTGATACAGTTGTGATTTTATTGGGCTATCACAAACAAAAAAACCCCTCACTGAGATTTTATGGCTGATCTCAGAAAAACCAACTCTGAGATTTTCTAGCTATCTCATATAAACTAACTACAAAATGTAAATATATACCTATCTCCACCATAGAAGAAACTATAGTCATAGAAACGCTTTTCTTGAATGACGAATGTTCAATGTTCAGTCCGATAAAAAAGGTTCAGGGTTTTATTGATTTTAATTAGATTTAAAACAATGACGACTTGTATTAATTCCTTTAAATCTCAAAAAGAAGAGTATTCTCTCTCTTTTTAGAATCAGAATGATAGAATAAGAGATTAAGGAATTAAACAAAAAGTTATAAAATAAATTATAAATACCACTTAATAACTTGACAATAAGTGAGGCTTCTTTCTCTCTTGAATAAGGACTTTGATAGGCTTAAATTTTATTTTCAGATTGAGAAAGAACTTCAATTTATAAACACAGAAGTTGTTGCTTTGACTTGTCTAAGACAGTCTTCGACTCGTTTAAACACCAGATTTAATTCCAACATATTTTTAATTTTGAGCAGGATAAGATCTAACAGATCTTCGACTCGTCGAAGGCTATGCTCGACTGGTCGAAGGCCCTGTTCGACTAGTCGAAGGTGGTCTCCAACTGGTTGATAATGCCAAAATCTGAACGGTTTTAGTTGTTGGACTTCAAGCCGAGAAACGCTTGACTGGTCGAAGAGGATCCTTCGACTAGTCGAGGAACCCACTCGACTAGTCAAAGGAGTAAGACAAATTATGTTTCACTTCAACTAGAACTAGAACTAGTCAAGAAATTTCTAGACTGGTCGAGCCACAACTTAGGCTAGTCAAAACTCAACCAAATATAACTATAAAAATCTAATTTTAAATATGTTTTGAAAGCACCTAAACCTAAGGTCTTTCTAGGGTTTATAATACCTGTATGGACTGAACTTCATTACTTTGAAGTATATCAGAGACTAGAACATCTCTTAGGAGCTTGATCTTCTACTAAAACTTTAGTAGATCGAGCTTAGTCTTTGAGTAGAGCTTGACCTTGATTTTCAACTTGAGCTTGACTTGAACTTCAACATGGGCTTAACTTGAACTTCAACTTAAGCTTGACTTGAACTTGACTTAAAGATCATTTGCTAAGATGTTTTGACAAACAAGGTGTAAAATGTTCTTTAAACATAATAGCACTTACACAAGCCTTATTGACAGCCTCAGTCCATAGCTTGTTGCCTAACCTAGCATTGCTTAACATACTTCAAGCTCTTTCAAAGAGAGTTTAATTCATACGTTCCGCCATACTATTCTATTCTGGTGTATACTTAATTGTGTTATGTTGTACAATCTCCTCATCTTTACAGAATTGATTGAATTTCTTCAAAGTGAATTCATCGTCATTGTTTGTCATAAACAATTTAATATTCTACCATGCTTGTTTTTCCATCATCACTTTTTACATCTTGAAGGTGGGAAAAAAATATTAAATTTATGCTTCATGAAATAAACTCAAACTTTTCTATATTAGTTATCTATGAATGAGACAAAAAAATAATGATCTTCTTTTAGAAACAACGGTCGATGACCCACAATACATCCGAATGCACATAATCAAGTATCCATTTACTTGCATGCTTTCTAAACTTAAAAGATAATCGTGATTGTTTACCATATATACAATGCTCGTATATATTAAACTTAATACTTTTAAATGTAAAAATAAAATAACAATCAAAAACTACCTTCATACCGTACTCGCTCATGTGGCCTAAGCATGCATGCCACAAATGTGTTGATGTGGACTTCACTACAGATGTTGCGACTGCACTTGATATGCTATTCTCGTTTAGCTTGTAAAGGTTACCACTATGTTGTTCCTTCATCACAATGAGTGCTCATTTTGAAACTTTTAGAACACAATCAAACTTGGTGAATTTGTACCCAAGTGCCTCAAGATTTCCCAAAGATATCAAATTTTTCCTTGAATCAAGAACATGTCTCACATCCCATAGGATATGCTCCATACCATCAATCATTTTGATGCAAACAGATCCAATTCCAACAATCTAACAGGCATGATCATTACTCATAAGAACCAAGCCACCTCATACTTGTTGTATGTGGTGAACCAACTCCAATGGGGACAACAATGATGCAATGCCCCCATATCCAAAATGCATTTATTCTTATGTTCATCATATAAGTTTTCAACCATGAACACTGACAGTATATCACAACCACTTGTACCTACATCATATTATGTTGAATTGGCCTTCCTCGTTGAATCTCCTTATTTATCCGTGCTCTGAGTTTTAAGATTTCGATAATCCTTCTTCATATGTTAAATCCTTCCACAATTTTAGCACTTCATCTTTCCCTTGCCCTTAAATTTATACTTACATTGCAAATATCCTTCATCCCACTCAAAATTTCTTTCCTTATCTACCAACACATTCGTAGAGGAACCCCACTATTGTCCTTCTTTCTCAACTACTTCAAATGAAGGGCTGAGATAATAGTTTCAACATCAATACTCTATCCACCGTGGCACATAGTATCTATGAGACTCTAATATGACCCTAGAAAAGAATTTAACAGAATTATGGCTTGATCTTTTTCGTCGATCTTCACCTCCATTCTCGTCAACTTTTGAAATAATTGATTGAACGTGCCAATATGTTTATTAAGATCCAACACTTCTACCATTTTCAGATTATACAATCGTTTTTATAGATACGATTACTAAGAGATTTCATCATGTACAAATTTTCTAACTTCATCCAAATCCTATGGTTCTCTTCTAATCAAGGACATTATAAAATACGTCAATCGCCAAACATAATTGAATCAAGGTTTTCATCTTCTCATCTAGGTCTTCGCTACTCTTCATCGGTTATAGTCGCAGGACGCTTCTCTATACCAATGAGTGCCTGTTGCAATCATTGTTGAAGTAGAATGCCTCTCATCTTCACACTCTATATTTCAAAATTATTATTATTTGGTAAACTTCTCTTTCTTATACTTTATGTTAGATCCCTTTGTTGACAGATGCCTTAAATCTGTGCTGCTCAACCAGTCGAGAGCCTGGCTCAACCAGTTGAGTGGGCCACTCGACTAGTCGAGGGCTGTTCGACTCAAAGTCCAGCGACTTGGGTTTTTTGGTGTCCGGGCTGCTTGACCGGTCGAGGCCTTGGCTCGACTAGTCGAGGTTACGCAGATTCGAGTCCGGATCTTGTGCGGACTGTGAAAATCTGAGGCGATTTTCCTAAGGGTGCGAAAGTAAAGTTTTCTAAACTATAAATAGGGGTCCCTAGGGCTATTCTAAAGGATTATAAGGCTTCCTAAAGGTATTCTAAAGGGTTCTAGGGTTATCAAAGGGTGTAGCAAGGGTGAGATTCGAGGTTGTTTGAATCGGGTAAGTCCTCTCTCTTTGTAATTGATCTTTCATAGTAGAATTCTGTCGCTTTGTGCCTGGGTTTTTTCCCAAAAAGGATTTTCCACGTTAAATTTGTGTGTTCTCTTATGTTTGCTTGGTGTCATTGTATTGATATTCTACATCTAGATCTATGTGATTACACAGGCCAAAATCCCAACAAGTGGTATCAAAGCAATCGTTGGGGCACAGATTTGAATCTGCAGGATTAGTAATAATGGGAAATAGCAAGTTTGATATTAAGAAGTATTCAGGAAAAAATAATTTTGAGTTATGAAAGGTTAAGATGATTAGCCTGTTAACCAAGTAAGGCAAGATTAAGGCTCTTGAGGAGCGAAAATCTACCATGAAAGATGATAAATAGGAAAACCTTGATAGTAATGCTTTAGCATCTATCCTTTTATGTCTCACGGATGAGGTTCTTTATAATGTTTTGAGGGAGAAAACTGCGGCTAGTTTGTGGGCGAAGTTAGAGAACATTTATGCAAAGAAGTCCTATAAAAATCGCCTACACTTAAAGCTATAGTGTTATACCTTCAAGATGGCAAAGGGTGGAGATCTAGAAGCCCATATCAGCAACTTTAATAAATTGAAGTGCAAATTGTTGGATATTGAGGAAGTGCTTAAAGATGAGGAACATGCATGTATATTGTTGAATTCTCTTCCTATATCATATGAGTCTTTCAGGGACACGATGTACACCGCAAATAAAACCCTAAGTGTTGACACCGTTATCTCAGCCCTTCAAGGGAAGGCTATGAGAAAGCTAAACGGCGACATGGGGACATCTTTTGATGCACTGTTTATAAGGGATAAGAATGCTGAACAAGGTACGGGTTCTTCAGGTTCTAGATCCAAATCCAAGGGCAAGGGCAAAGGAAATGCAAAGTGCTGGAATTGTAGTAAGGAAGGACATGTGAAGAAGGATTGTGAAAATCCTAAATCGAAAAGAGAAGATTCTGAGGCTTCGTACAGGGAGGCCAATGTTGTCACGTCAGATGGATCGAGTGGATGTGATGGTAATGTTTTCTCTGTGTCTACTATCAGGCGGCCATACGATGATCGTAAGGACGAGTGGATGCTAGGTACAAGGGCATCTTCTCACATGACTCCTCATCGAAGTTGGTTCGCTAGCTACAAGGAGTGCGTTGGTGGACAGGTGTTTATGGGCAATGACTTTGCCTGTAATGTTGAGGCTGTTGGTACGGTGCGCATCAGGATGTTTGATGGGGTGGAGCGTACCTTAACTGATGTCAGGCACATTCCTGATTTGAAGCAGAATCTGATTTCTCTTGGTGTACTTGAGGTAAAAAGATGCAAGTACACAGGTATTAATAGTGCTCTTAAGGTATCTAAGGGGTCATGAGTAATTATGAAAGCACAACGACTTGGTAACTTGTACAAGTTGATCTATCCTTTTATGTCTCACGGATGAGGTTCTCTATAATGTTTTGAGGGAGAAAACTGCGGCTAGTTTGTGGGCGAAGTTAGAGAACATCTATGCAAAGAAGTCCTCTAAAAATCGCCTACACATGAGGCTATAATGTTATACTTTCAAGATGGAAGAGGGTGGAGATCTAGAAGCCCATATCAGCAACTTTAATAAATTGAAGTACAAATGCTGGATATAGAGGAAGTTGTCAAAGATAAGGAACAGGCATGTATATTATTAAATTCTCTTCCTGCATTATATAAGTCTTTCAGGGACATGATGTGCACCGCAAATAAAACCCTAAGTGTTGACAGCGTTATCTCAGCCATTCAAGGGAAGGCTATGAGAAAGTTAAACGGCGACATGGGGACATCTTCTGATGCACTGTTTACAAGGGATGAGAATTCTGAACAAGGTACGGGTTCTTCAGGTTCTAGATCCAAATCCAAGGGCAAGGGCAAAGGAAAGGTAAAGTGCTGGAATTGTGGGAAGGAAGGACATGTGAAGAAGGATTGTGAAAATCTTAAATCGAAGAGACAAGATTCTGAGGCTTCGTACAGGGAGGCCAATGTTGCCACGTCAGATGGATCGAATGGATGTGATGGTAATGTTTTGTCTGTGTCTACTATCAGGCGACCATACAATGATCGTAAGGACAGGTGGATGCTAGACACAAGGGCATCTTTTCACATGACTCTTCATTGGAGTTGATTCGCTAGCTATAGGGAGTGCGATGGTGGACAGGTGTTTATGGGCAATGACTTTGCTTGTAATGTTGTTGCTATTGGTACGGTGCGCATTAGGATGTTTGATGGGGTGGAGCGTACCTTGACTGATGTCAGGCATGTTCCTAATTTGAAGCAGAATTTGATTTCTCTTGGTATACTTGAGGTAAAAGGATACAAGTACACAGGTATTGATAGTGCTCTTAAGGTATCTAAGGGGGCACAAGTAATCATGAAAGCGCAACGACTTGGTAACTTGTACAAGTTGATCTATCCTTTTATTTCTCACGGATGAGGTTCTCGATAATGTTTTGAGAGAGAAAACTGCGGCTAGTTTGTGGGCGAAGTTAGAGAACATTTATGCAAAGAAGTCTTCTGAAAATCACCTACACTTGAAGCTATGTGTTATACCTTCAAGATAGTAGAGGGTGGAGATCTAGAAGCCCATATCAGCAACTTTAATAAATTGAAGTGCAAATTGCTAGATATAGAGGAAGTGGTAAAAGATGAGGAACGTGCATGTATATTGTTGAATTCTCTTCCTGCATCATATGAGTCTTTCAGGGACACGATGTGCACCGTAAATAAAACCCTAAGTGTTGACACTGTTATCTCAGTCCTTCAAGGAAAGGCTATGAGAAAGCTAAATGGTAACATGGGGACATCTTCTAATGCACTGTTTACAAGGGATAAGAATTCTGAACAAGGTACAAGTTTTTCAGATTCTAGATCCAAATCCAAGGGCAAGGGCAAAGGAAAGATAAAGTGCTGGAATTGTGGGAATGAAAGACATGTGAAGAAGGATTGTAAAAATCCTAAATCGAAGAAAAAAGATTCTGAGGCTTCGTACAGGGAGGCTAATGTTGCCACGTCAGATGGATCGAGTGGATGTGATGGTAATGTTTTGTCTGTATCTACTATTAGACGGTCATACGATGATCGTAAGGATGAGTGGATGCTAGACACAAGGCCATCTTTTCACATGACTCCTCATCGGAGTTGGTTCGCTAGCTACAGGGAGTGCGATGGTGGACAGGTGTTTATGAGCAATGACTTTGCCTTTAATGTTGTGGTCGTTGGTACGGTGCATATCAGGATGTTTGATGGGGTGGAGCATACCTTGACTGATGTCAGGCACATTCCTGATTTGAAGCAGAATCTCATTTCTCTTGGTGTACTTGAGGCAAAAGGATGCAAGTACACAGGTATTGATAGTGCTCTGAAGGTATCTAAGGGGGCATAAGTAATCATGAAAGCGCAACGACTTGGTAACTTGTACAAGTTGATCGGGAGTACTTCAAAAGGTGGAGCTGCAGTGGATATAACGGATTTCACCTCTGCACGTGTGTGGCATGTTGGGCATGACCACATGAGCGGGTAGGGCAGGAAGGCTTAGACGTGCGGACAGGAATACAGAGCAAGTGGAGCAGCCACCTGTGAGAAGAATCACACGGCATGATCGTAGGATATCGCCATGGTACAAGGACGACTCCAGTATCATAGGGGATTCATCTTCTATTCTAATGGCTCTAGGTGAGGCTGGTGCTGAGAAGTGGAAGGTGACTATGAGCGATGTGATGGATTCGTTGTATCAAACCGATATATGGGAGCTGGTGGAGCTTCCAGTGGGCCGAAAAGCAGTTGGATGCAGGTGGATCTTTAGGAGGATACAACATACATACAGGGTGAGGTTGGTAGCGAAGGGTTATGCTCAGAGAGAAGGGATCGACTTCTCAGAGATATTCGCGCCGACGGTATAGCAGGTGTCTATTAGATCCGTGATTGGCGCTGGTTGGCCAATGTGATCTTGAGCTGGAAGGATGGATGTGGAGTCTGCACTTCTACAAGGAAAAGTGAAGAGCAGATATACATGAAGCAACCAGAACAGTTCGAAGTTAAAAGGGCTAAAAAAAGACTTTGCAGGAGGTCGTGGTTCGACCTGTCACCTAAGCAGTGGTTTGATTCCTTCATGGTGAGTCAAGAATTAATGACATGTAGATTGCCAATTACGACATGTCTGAAATCAATGTACTGAAGACTCGATTAAGTGGGACATTCAGGATGAAGGATTGGGGGCTGCAGAGATGGTTCTCGGCGTTGAGACTGAAAGATGAGTAGGCTTTGGTAATCACAGGAGGAATACCTTATATGTAGGTATTAATCAAGGATGTGATGGGTCAGGTAAAGCCAGAGAGCGTTTCTTATGCGTCTCTCCTCAAGTTTTCCTCAGGACATGTTCCAAAACAGATGAGGAAAAGCAGGATATCTCATGAGCCTTATTCGAATGCGGTTGGCCGTGTATGCCATAGTCTGGATTAGACTGATTATTTCATAAGCTATCAATGTTGTGAGCAAGTACCCCGGTAAACAATATTGAATAGCGGTGAGATGGTAAGAAGATTACATCTTTCCTTTTGAGAAGACAGGAGCAAAGGTAGGTGAGCACGTGGATTTTGATTCAACAGACATGCTCACTTAGATCATTCCTGCAGAGAAGTTCAAGTTCTGTGTAAGTTCTCTGGGCTTGGCGATGGCGTAAAAGAAGGACGAAATGTGCACGAGAAGCGTTAACTGAAGTTATGATATGATGCAGAGATAAGAGAAGAGAGCAGCAAGATACACGGTTAAAGATTGAAGGCATGGTGGAGATTGTCGTCATATGCCTTAAATCTTTGCTGCTCGACCGGTCGAGAGCCTGGCTCGACTGGTCGAGTGGGCCACTCAACTAGTCGAAGGCTGTTCAACTAAAAGTCCAGCAACTTGGGTTTTTTGGTATTCGGGTTGCTTAACCGGTCAAGGGGGTCCCTCGACCAGTCGAGGCCTCGGCTCGACTAGTAGAGGTTATACAGATTCGAGTCTGGATCTTGTGCGGACTGCGAAAATATAAGGCGGTTTTCGCAAGGGTACGAAAGTGAAGTTTTCTAAAATATAAATATGGGTCCCTATGTCTATTCTAAAGGATTTTAAGGCTTACTAAAGGTATTCTAAAGGGTTCTAGAGTTATCAAAGGGTGTAGCAAGGGTGAGATTCGAGGTTGTTCGAATCAAGTAAGTCCTCTTTCTTTATAATTGATGCTTTAATAGTGAAATTTTGTCGCTTTGTGCCGTGATTTTTTTCCAAAAAGGGT
The DNA here is from genome assembly GCF_029962835.1 of Magnolia sinica. Classification (NCBI taxonomy): domain Eukaryota; kingdom Viridiplantae; phylum Streptophyta; class Magnoliopsida; order Magnoliales; family Magnoliaceae; genus Magnolia; species Magnolia sinica. The sequence continues at coordinate 82,117,383 of NC_080575.1, read as the reverse complement.
TTTCCACATTAAATATATGTGTTCTCTTGTGTTTGCTTGGTGTCATTGTATTGCTATCCTAAATCTAGATCTGTGTGATTCCACAGGCCAAAATCCCAACACCCTTCATCCACTGGTTTCATTTTTAAATTCGAATCTTAACAATGATTGAATACCATGTAACCCCTTTTAGAGAAACTAATAGATGCCCGATAGACAGAGAGGGTTAAGATTAAATAATAAAGAAAAAGGCCTCCCAGTGTGTCGGTTAGGAAGATCACATTGTGTTAATGAATCTCCACGGCACATGGTTGAGATGACGGGATCTATGTGGGCCCCACCGTGGATTCTAGGACGAAGAATTGCGCGGCTTGGTCAATCCATTTGCATGACCAGGACGGTTTCAACTTTCCCATGATGGCCCATTTTACAGTAGGGACAGATTGGCGACGTGATGTGTACGTACGGTGAAAATTGGTGCGATTAAATTGCATCACACCGACTCTACCGACTAAAAAACAATGTCAATTTCCCACAACAGTTGTTCAGAGGAACTTGAGGGCCCGTCCAATAAAAGTCTCCACAGGATCGACTTTAATGTGTACGTGTGTGACATCCACATCTCCATCTTTTGCGAGCTTATGTTAGGGGGTGATTAAAAATAAAACCAATCAAATGTGTGGGAAAAAAATAGGGATGGGGAGTAACCTTCGTTGGGCTCCTTGGGAATGTTCAAATCCCATTGGGCGCTGATTGAGTACTACCCCCACCGCGATCCAGCTAGAGACGGACGGTCTGATCAGGGGCTCTGAAGGGCCCACCATAATGAGTATATTATCTATGATGTTCATCCATTTTGGCAGATCAATTTAAGGCATGAGCTTTTTTGAAAAAAAAAACTACGTCACAAGAACCAGTGGGGATTGAAAAGATATCATTGAAGACACACATAGGTTTTGGTTTCGGAACAGGCTGATATTTATGCTTTTCCTCCGTACAGGTTTATGTAACCTTATGAGAAGGTTGGATGGCAAATAAACATCCTTGTAGGGCTTATGAATTTTCAACAATAGAAGTTCAATCTTGACTGCTACCTGTGGTGTGGTCCACTTGAGGCTGTCTCTTGTTTAGGTTCATGCCATGAAATGATCTACCTAAATAGATGACCTGTGTGTATAAAACATATAAATCACAGTGGGCCGACAGATCCCTGACAGGACTATCCGTCTCTGGCTAGGTCCTGGTAGGGGTTTTACCCAATCTACGCCCATCCTGTTTTTGTTATGTACGTGGCCCACTTGAGTTTTGAATCCACCTGATTTTTATTACCACGCCATAATATGTGATGGGAGGATTTTCAAAGTAGTGGATGTGAACCACACGTCACGGTGAACCAAATAAAGTTTTATTTATTTATTATTTATTTCTTATTATTATTATTATTATTATTATTATTATTTTTGTTGTTAAAAGGGCTCTCCAAAAACATTGTTGCGTGTAAAACATGTAACTTGTATTTTCAGCTAATGTTTCACATTGGTGGAAAATCATGAAGTGGTGGGCCAAATCATGAAGATTGTATCTGTTGGAAATGGGCCAAACACATACATCAAATCTGACCACTGGCTGTCCATAGATTTCAACGATCTGCCCGCTGAATGAAAAGACCATTTTGGTTTTGGCCCCTGATGATCTTTATGATGCCTCTACCTTTTATCCAACCATCCATTACTTTATCTTTGACATATCGCCCATAAGAAGAGCAAACCAGCCTGATTTTGATTTGAGGGCATAACTAAACTGAGATGGCCCAGATGAATGGCTCGGATCCCACCCTTGTGTGTGCCACATCCGTCCTACAAAACAGGACTCTCCAATGAAAATCCAACCGTTTGATCTGCACATATACTATGTACCATGTAGGCGGTTTTTAACAGTGGGCTAGCATACCTATTCTGTACGTGGTGTGCCACCCTGAAGGGACCCACCTTCGTCGCATCCTTCGCACCCCTTGGATTGGTGTTTACGACCATCTTGGAGACTGCATTTCTGGGCCACGCCTTGCGCGTTGGAAGGTAATCTTTCTTATGTATCATGACTAATCTGGAATTAGATTTGCCAACGTGGCATATTGTAGCAGATCCAAGCCGCTTCATACGGTGGGCCCACTTCGAAGATACCCTTGTTAGAAAATTCAAATGGGCCTTCTCATCTAGTGGGCCACACATGTACAGACAGACTATACACATCATTTGGTGAGATTCTAGCGTACCCGCTCGGTCCACCTATCTGTACGAGATACAAGAGTACTTCCTGTCCGTTGAGATAATGAAACACTAGCTCAGATCACGAGACTAATGGAGGATGACTGATAGACTCGTGCAAACGTTCTATGCAGTTCCATCTGGAAGGTGCATGTATCAAACATGCTGTGATCAGGACCATTGATGTGGTGGACTACAGTGTCGGCAGGCTATAGGAGAAAAATCGTATGGTTGGACAGCTCTTGATGTTTCCATGTGAACTGCTGTTGTAACCGTTCCTTTTTCACATAACTTATCATATAGCTACGACAGTCTAGGCACCTTGATTTTTAACATATATCCCATTCCAATGATGGCCCACCAAAACAACAGTACCGATCTCCACGCATTTTCCACATGAACTGTAAGAACTAAGAAGGGGACTGCATAGAATTTTTATGCAGCCTGCCGGACGCTAGCATTTTATTCCTGATTTTTAGATATGTTTTAACATCAGCTCTGGTTTTTTCAGCATTGTTGGATCGATCATGGTAGTTGCGGGGCTTTACATATACCTATGGTCCAAAGCCAACGAAGAAGCTTACCATTCAACGGACGGAGATGATACCACGACGACTTCCCTTATCTCAAACCACGGTTCATGATTCTGGTCTGAGCCTTGGCCCAAAAGTTACACTGATCAGACAATCTCAACCATCTGATTAGTGGAACTTTTCGTAATGAATGTCTTTTCTTTTCCCGCCTTCTTCTACGCAGTTTGAGTGCTGGGCTATAGATGATTATGGAAAGCAATCATTTACAAGACCGTCCATGATCTGGCCATTGGAAAAGCAAACCAAACAGAGGATGGACCCTAACCCTACCATTGAGATTGCGGAATATGTGAGTAGCAGTTCGTCCATGATCGTCCTTGTATTTTCTACGCTCTTGTTAGATCTTATAATTCCATAATACCTTGTACTTGTTGACACTTATGGCCCATTTGGATTCTTGCATCAAGGGTGGCAATGGTTCGGATCGGAACCTGGGTGAATTGGCGCGACCTGCTTTACAGAGTAGTTGGGGAAATCTAAATGGCTAGCGGGTCAGGCTCGCGCTAGGAATATGACCCATGGGTTGGGCTTGGGTTCAACCCTACCAAGTCCAACCCACCAATAGAGGTTATCAATGGGTTGGGCTTGGCTTCAACCCTACCAAGTCCAACCCACCAATAGAGGTTATCAATGGGTTGGGCCAAATGACTTGGTTTGACAAGCCATAAGTCTTCATAGATGATCTTTTTAATGCATTCAATTGTCCACTGAATGGGCAAGGTCGTGTATTATAACCTTAGTGTCACAACCCAAAATTTGGAGACTAGGCATGCATCCCAATCCCGAATTCGGCAGTGTGATTCATACAGAGTAAAATTAATGAAATAAAATATGCATGGTGACATGGCGCACTCATGTATATATAACATTAATCTAAGTTCCATTCATTTTTTATCAACTAAAACCTAACCCACCCATTTGGGGTCTTATTCAAACGTAATATCCAACATTCAAAGAATTACAACTCATGTCTACCATAATCAACTCAAAAATACAAACAAAACATCCAAGTAATAAAATAAATAAAACTGAAATTAATTAATCTAGCGCAACAAGTTTTTTCTTCCGTAAGATAAGGATATGTATCCCTTTCATCGTTCATCAGCTCAGCTGCATCCTCGAGTTCTTATGAAAACAGCTATAAATCGGTTAAATCTGTTCATTTTTCATCAATAAGAGGACGCTGGCAAGCCCGGTGAAAGTTAACTACACGAATATTAGTGATCAGGAATGGCCATGTCTTTGGTTCTAAAGCTGTTCCTAATAAAAAACGGTTTCAATACCTTTTCCATCCAAAGCGGGTTTTCCTACCACCATCCTCTGTGGGGTCCAATGTGATGTTAGGATTTTATCCATGCCGTCTATCTCTTTTCTTAAATCATTTTACAGCATCATCCAAAAAATGAGGCAGAATAAATGCTTAATTGGACCACAAGTGAGAATTGAACTATCACCATTAGAAAAAATTTGGGGGCTGCAGAGGTTTCGGATCAAGCCGATATTTGTGTTTCCACTTCATTCAGGTTTACATGAACATACAAATATGTTGGATGGTAAATAAACATCACAGTGGCCCCTAAGAAAGTTTTAACGGTGGGTGTCATTGTCATCATTGCTTCCTTTGGTGTGGTCCGCTTATGTTGTGAACCTCCCAAATTTTTTGGCTCATATCCTAAAACTATATTTTAAAATGAATGGATGGAGTGGATATATGAAATACATGATAGTGGGCCCCATAGAGCACCCAATAGCATGGTTCGTCTCTAGCTTTCTCTGGGGCTTGTTTACACCCAAAGAAAAGGACGCCGATTGCTCCTATTGTCACGCCCCAAACTCAAAAACCGGGCCCACAAAATTTTCGATTACCGAATCCAGTGTTGATAACCTCCGTAGTACCACATTCTCGGCTTCCAGCGCCATACACCAAATTTCGATTCTAGGATCTTATAAGGAGGATTTTCAACGTACATTTGTCTCATAAGAAGCATAACCACAAGTATACCCAAATCACAAAGGCAACATCATCATCACATATCCACTAATATAAATAGTTGAATACGATACTGAAAGGGAAATACATATATCAAAAATCGAAGCTCCAGAAGACAGCTGCAAGCTCCAAGCTCAACGCTGCTGCGACCTAACGCCACCTACATGCATCTATCGTGCATAAGCTTATAGAAAGCTTAGAGGGTGGTGAAAGTGTGTGTGCAAGGTAAGTGCCAAGTAAGCAATATCAGAGTAATTAGAGTAAGCGGAAATACTGACAAGCCCATAAATGTTATTAGTAATACGGGCATGTTAATAAATCATACAATATTAGAGTAATGCGAAAAAATACTGATAAGCCGATAAATATCATCAGCCATATCCAGACTATGTGATGCAAAAATATAATAAACTAATATCATTTACTGAATAGGCAATGTAGATCAACTATGCAATATGGAGACATAGTAAGCCAAATATCAGATGCCGATGATGCAATGCAATATGCAAATCCTGAAGAGCCATGAATACCATTAACCTTAATTATGTTATGTAATATAGAAGCACAATAAACCAAATGTTATGTGCTAAGGATGTAATGCGATGCGAATGAAATGACCAAGCTGGAGTGTGAAGTCGGGATGATAGTACGTAGTATCGCAGGCTAAGGAGTCCACCACAATGGATTTCTATCCAAACCAGTCCCATACCTAAATTTGGATAGTCAGACTCAATGTGGTAAACTCCTGATCTCAGGTTAGTTGCGCGCCCCAACCAAAATCCTGATCATTGCGAAGATACACATAACAAATCACTACAAAAAAAAGAAGCAAAGCATACAGACCACGTTAGTTTTTTGCTACGGATATAAACCGTAGCTATAGTTACTATGGTTTTAATCCGTAACTAAAATGTTGCTATACCATTAATAATTAACGGTGGTGTAAGAGGCCCTATAGGGCCTAAAAAAAAATATATGTGATATCTAAGCCGTCCATCTATTTTCAAATATTATTTTAGTATAGGAAATAAAAACTCAATTAGATCGAATGCTCGAGTGGACCACATGGTAGGAAGCATGGAAATTAAATCACATTTGCTTCCTATAGTGTGGTCCACTTGGGCGGTCAATCTACTTTAATTTTGGGATCATAAATTGAAATAATTTATTAAAATTAATGATCAGAATGGATAAACCAAATACATCATGGTGGGCCCCACGGAGCTCTTGATAGGACCGTCCAGGTCCGTCTCACGAAAGGATGCCCAAAATTGGGCGCACGCTCAAAAATAGAGCCGCGCCCAATACCTCTCTCTCTCTCTCTCTGTTCCCTAATCCTCTGTCCCTCCGTTCCTCAATCCTCTCCCCCTCCCGATCTCTGCTCCATCTTCTCATTTTCCTCCCTCTCTCTCCAATGCATCTCTGCCGTCTCTATCTCTCTCCATTATAGCAGTTGTGAAGCTCCTACTCGAAGAAAGACAAGCCATTCAAAACCCTTCTCATATCTTTGAGGTATCTTTTAAAACCGAAGGAATCTGAGGCTCCTCTCCATAGGTTTGATATCTTCCTCTCTTTATGTCTCTTTTTCTGTCTTTAAGATTTCATGCACGCTAACTGTTTGATGAAATGGTTAGATGAAATGGCATGCTATCTGTTTGATAAGATGGCTAGATTTCATGCATTCTATCTGTTTGATGAAATGGCATGCCAACTTTTTGATGAACAGCAAAAATGCATCAACCTGCACTGATCTCTCAGGCCTTGAACAAGAGGTTGGAGATGAACAGCAAAAATGCTTGTAGTGATTCTACCAACAACAGCAATAGGGATGAGTCTGCATCCACTTGCACTGATCTCTCCCTAAATTCACCATCAAACAAGATGGTTGTTGGGGGTTTTACCAGATTAAACCCATCCCAACAACATCAGCCCTTTCAATTTCTCACGGGCACCAATGAGAAGGTGGTACCTTTCAGCAATGGATGTTATAAGAAGTTTGGTGATTCAAGCAATGGTTTCTATCATGGTGGTCCAGTGATGATGATGATGGGTGGTGTTGATCAATCAGGCCATTCAGATTCTAATTCTGAAGTATCAGTTTCTGCAGCTGAATCAATGATGGCCCACAACAGAAACAGGCTCTATTTGCATGGGGAGAGTGATCATGAGAGAGAAGATCAGCATGCCTTTCATTGATTTCCTTGGTGTTGGAGCCACATAGAGAAAGAGAGGTTTGGAGTGAGAAAAAGGGAGATTTCCATTGTAGCTTTTTTATATGGTGATAAGAAAGAAAGGGGCTGTTTACAGTGCATGTTCAGGTAGTTTTCAGAAAGGAAAAAGAAAAGAAAGGTAGTAGAGAAAAAAAAAAAAAAAGGAAAAGCAAAAGAAGTTCGTAGGAAAATATATATGTATTTTTGCTACAATAATCTGAAAATCTCTTTTGTAAAATAATAATAATAATAATAATAATAATAATAATAATAATAAATAAAAATGCTAACTTTTTGATGAAATGGCATGATAAAAAGTCTGTTTGAATGGCTATAAAACTATGCCATTTGTGCATTTAAAGAGCCACTATCATTTTTTAGTTTGAAGAACTTTTTTTTAAAAGGATGGCAATGCAAGCTAACCCCCACCCCCCCCCCCCTCAAAAAAAAAAAAAAAAAAAAAGGTTGGAGGAATCCCTATTTAAGAATGTTACTTCAAAAGTGATCTGCCATGCATGTGTTTAAGTTTCTTGGTTTTGCCATGTTGAGTTTTTTTTTTTTTTTTTCAAGATAGATTACTTGTTTGTATGGTACCAGCTCAAAGCTGGTTTTTGTTGTCTGAAAAACGATTTGTTTCTCTTTCTATTTTGTGTCATTAGACAGCTTCAATTACTAAAAAGATTTCATTTGTGTACATACCTTCCCCTGGTAATCTTTAAAACTCATGCATCTCTTTCTACTATTAGGAGTACATGAACATGGAAACACTAGAGCACCGGTTGCAAACTTCATTGAGATCTGAAAGTTAGTGTCATCCACTCCCGGTTGCAAACTTCTTTGAAGTTTTGAACTGAACTGAACCAGTTGCACATTGGCCATTTCTTTACAGAGACTGTTTAGTGTAAGCTGTTTCTCTAGGCCTCAAAAATGTCATTATTCTTATCTTTATTTTATTTTATTCTTCTATCCTTAGGCCATTTTGCCTATAGATATTTTTGGTATGTAAGCAAGGGAGAAACCATGACTCAATATGAAGTTAATGGACTTGAGGTTGAGATCCTCTTTAATATTGTGAATGTAACAGATTATTAAAGAAGTTAATGGAACGTGTTATGAATAATCATGACATAACCATGATGTGTAGTTTAGTACTTCCATTTCTGGTATTAAAATAAATGCTTCTTAATTGTTTTTCTTGGGTATCTACTTAGATGTAACTGTTGCATTTTTACTACTCATTGCTTTGCAGCTTGGAGCTTTTTCAGTGGCAACAAGCTTCTCATCAATGGCAGCCAAGGCTAAATGAACTTGTGAAGCGCTTGGAGGAATCCCTATTTAGGAATGCTACTTCAAAGGTCTGCCATGCATGTGTTTAAGTTTCTTAGTTTTGCCATGTTGAGTTTTTTTTTTTTTTTTTCAAGATAGATTACTTGTTTGTATGGTACTAGCTCAAAGCTGGTTTTTGTTGTCTGAAAAATGATTTGTTTCTCTTTCTATTTTGTGTCATTAGACAGCTTCAATTACTGAAAATATTTCATTTGTGTACATACCTTCCCCTTGTAATCTTTAAAACTCATGCATCTCTTTCTAATATTAGGAGTACATGAACATGGAAACACTGGAGCACCGGTTGCAAACTTCATTGAGATCTGAAAGTTAGTCTCATCAAACCAGTACATGAACGACCTTAGGTTTATTGATGATTTTTATTATTTTCTTCATTGTTAACTTTACTAAGGTGTTTGTTCTCATCTTAATCAATTTATAGTCTCAGAATTTTACTAAGAAAATCTGAATGCAAATATGTTCTTTTAGATCTGAAAGTTGTGGCTTTCATACCATGTTTATGCCAGTTTCTGGTGTGGTAGGCAACCTGCTGAGGACAGTGATGGCGACTATTACAAGGATTCAAGTAGTGATGGAAGCAGTGATTCTGAGCTTGAAGGAGGGTTCAAATATACAAGAGAGCAGTCGAACCATCATCATCCTGCAAGTGAGGTTGCGTGTAGAATGGACACACTATCTTTGCGAGAGAAGCATGTTGCTATCCAAGAAGGCTTTTCGATCTGGTGCAGCTTGTGAAACGATGTCTAGATTTTGTTCAACAACAAGGCTTGAAGAATGTGAGTGCTCTTCTTTTAAGCATGGTTAATCTAGATCTTTTTACTAGATGTAACATATACTTCTCTATTACTTCTCTGTGTTTTCTTTCTACTCTGGTAGATTGTACTTTCACAAAAGATGCATGTTAAGACTGAACTCTAATCCAGCCTCAATGATAATAAAAAAATTTAAAAAAAAAAGAAAAAAGATTAATGGATTGTTAAGCATTTTCTAGCATTGGGAATAGATAATTCTGATGTCTATTTCTCTGGAAGGGTATTTTTCTCATCATTTATGCTTCTTTAGAATTGATTCTTAGTTACCATTGTATGTATTTCATTTTTAATCGCACAATAAAAAGATTAATGGATTGTTAAGCATTTTCTAGCATTGGGAATAGATAATTCTGATGTCTATTTCTCTGGAAGGGTATTTTTCTCATCATTTATGCTTCTTTAGAATTGATTCTTAGTTACCATTGTATGTATTTCATTTTTAACCACTCAGTCAATGTCCACCAATTCATTGGTCAGATAATCAAAATAAAATTTTTTTTTCTAGTTAATGATACATCTGAACTGGAATATTTTATTTGGATAGTTTAATTTGAATTTCTTGTATGCCAGGTATTCAATTTTTAAGAAATTTGAAAGTGCTTGCATACCATCCACCACACTCTGTCAAAGTATTGAAGTTCTTCTCTTGTACAATTTTTACATAGCTAAAAAAAAAAAAGACTCAATGATGCAGGTCACAGGCAGTCCATGCAACAAAGACTTTTGGTCTATGATGGGATTCTTGAAGTAATCATTGATTTGCTTTGACTGAGGTGACCTTCTAGAAAATCTCTCTGAGCTTTGACTGAGGTGACCTTTTCTAACTCCACTAAAAATCCACCAACATCTGTAACATGTACTTCTCGTTAGTGTATACATGTTCATTTCTTTGATACACATAGTCCAATCTACTTGAGGTGGCCCACTAGGTCAATAATACCAATCACAATATGTGTTTTCCATGTGAACTGAAGGGAGTGAGCTGCAGAGAAGAGTTTCATACTAACGTTCCTCTTAAACTAAAGATCAATTCATTATGGAGCAGAGAATTTTGCGATGAGAGTAGGCCTATGAATCTATTCAGGCAGACAGGTGTGTGTTATATTAGAGCCGCTCATCAAGACATCTCACAATTTAAATGGCATGTCTTAGAAATCAGTTCGTATGTATACAAGATAAATGCATTGTTAATAGGATCAATGGCCCACATTAAACACACACACATGTAGCCTACCTAATGGTCAGCTTGGCCCGATCCTTGGTAGACAAGAATATTCCTAGTGGGGATGGCCTGACATCTTCACACTGGAGCTAGAATGTCTCGTGTCACATCTTATTTCCATGGAATTTTTTGTGGTAACTCAAGGAAATTTTGGGAACCAAACCTGGCATCCCGCTAATAATTGTACTCCAAGGTGAACACCATTTTCTAGCAATTACATTCCTACTTTTTCAACATGGAATTTAATTCTGTATTCGCCAAAGCTGTTTGTAGGCATTCTCATTTTGTGTAAAGTCATCTTGGGGAACATGCTGTAAATGTAGGCAGTGTCGTCATTGGTTGTGCATAGTTATGTCTTTCAATGCCATTTTTTTTTTTCTGGGCTAACAAAACATCAGTTGTTATGATGCAGGAACCTGGAGTAGATGAATCTGAGTTTGTTATGATTGATATGGGAACACATCAAGAAATTTCTTACCCTTTGCAATCCGGGTCCTCTAATTGTACCTAAAGGAGCTCTTGCAGAATCGCCTCCCGAACCAATTACCTTGCCTCCATTGTTGTGTGAAGAGGATATTGACTATTATGTCAGTAAATTCAGCAAGTCAGGCTTTACTGGAGGACTGAACTACTACCAAAATATAGATCCGTATGTTTTCTACCAACTTTTTAATTGTTTTAAGTTGCTGATTTGAAATATGTCTCTTATTAGAATGACTACTTATCTATGTTTTCCATGTGAATAAAATGCCTTTTTTCCCCTATTTTGATGCAAGCAGTTCTGACCCCATAGTTCAAAAACCCAAAAACTTGACTCGACTAAATGTCCCGTTGGGTTGGGTTGATTCGATGTCTTAAGATGACTCGACTCAATATTTTAATATATAAATTAAAAGTGTTTGGAATGTTATAGATACTTGAAAACTTTTGACAGGGATAAAGACTTTTCTTTTATTTTGTTTGGTTTTCGTTGCTGATTTTGATTCATGTTGAATGGACTTGTAAACTCGAGAAACATGGATAGTATATTCTGGTAGACTGGTTGTGAGTTGCAGAAAATAGGTTCGCAGAGGCCAAGGATCATATAATTTCTCAATTTTCCAGTGCATTTAGGGGTCATTTGGATGCCTGGAAGTTTTATTAGTTGTCAAGGGTTTAGAGGCAACCCACTCAAAGGTGGTGTTTGGACAAAAAATTTCACCTGTAAGCGAGTTACAAGTTGTAAGTCACTCACAACTTTTTAGTGCATTTGAAATCCTGAGCTAAAGAAGTGATTTCACTTGTATGCAAAAGAAGTGAGTTCACTTACTTGTATGCAACTTGTATGCAAAAGAAGTGATTTCACTTACCTGTATGCAACTTACAATGGCCATGGGATGGAGGAGTTCGTCCCTCAAAGGACATCGGCTTATATCAGTCAACATGATCTTCACATTGGGGAAATGACAGTGAGAGAGACCAAGCCTTCTTGTTTCTTGATGCTTTTGAGTAATCTCTTTCTTTTTTGTTGCTTGAAGGCTCTTCAATGTATAGATTTTGTGGCAATGCTGCTCTCGGTTATCTTTGCATATAATTGAAACTATTTGAATTTGAATTTCTTCTTTTGGAGGTAAGAAGTCTCCGTCAAAGATTAGCTTATTTGTAAATGAAGACTAGATTACTGCCATTTATTCTTGGAAGTCTCTTTGTCAATGAGCTTTCTCTTGGCATTTTCTTCCTTCCTTTTTTCAATTCATGTAAGAAGTATTCAATTTACTTCGACAAAGTATTTACATTTGGTTGGAAAGTGGGAGATCACTATACCAAAACAGCGAAAAAATGATGGTCCAAAACCGTCTCAAATGACCAAAAAGGACAGTCATTGACCATCGTATGGGCCGACATATTTTGACGTGTCGTATTACTTAAAGGATGGTTGAAAACCGTCATTCTTATTGACGAAAAAATGACGGTTGTGGTCGGTTGGGAGGGTATAACACCCCAGATTTTTTCCAACCTGGAAATAGATGTCCTTAGGCAATGGATCAATCATAACACCTTATTAACTTTTCAGAATTCAATCCCAAAGCGTAAAGTCCCTTTTTAACCATTTTCCTTCGAAATCTCACCTTTCACCATCCTATCCTTCAAAGTTTTCTAAGAACATTCATAATACACACCAATCCTAGGGTATAAATGATGAAGAACAATACCAAAGCTAAAACTTACCATAAATAGTAACTAAACGGATAAAATGGGTTTTTGACCCTTAAACTTTTGGAATCTAACAAAATAAATAGGTTAGTTGGATAGATTAGTATCTCCTACCCCAAAATAATATATTGCACATCAAATAAACTCATTCCAGTTTGCAAATTAGACCCAAAAATACCTCACATGGACACGGGAGCCAAACGACACAATTTGGGGAATCTGAGGTGGGTCCCGCATGTATCCGGCACCCCCGGAGGGGAGGACATCGCCCCTGGGGCGAACCCTTGTCCATATGTCTAGTGACCGGCGAGGGGCTCGTCGATTTGGCGAGGCCTCGTCCGTACAGCGGATTGGGCAGCCCATTTTCTACATTTTTTTGCACGTTTTGTCCAACTTTGAAAAATTATATCTCCCTCGTTATAACTCTAATTTAGGTGATTCAAAAATCAGATTAAAGCTAAATGAGTCTAGCTTTATATAAAAATATGTGAAAAATATAATAAAATATTTAATATAGTTTAAAGTAGGTTGTCGTGACAACTATCAGAAAATTACTTGTTGGACAACTGCTGCTTCTGGAATTTTTAGAATTTTTCTACAAAACGAAATCTCATGAAATTTGGTGGAGATGGGGAAAACTTGATGATGTACTATTAAAAAAATAATTAAAGTAATATAATAACTAAAAGTGCCAAAAACGGGGCATAGAATGGCCCTAAGACCGTATTCTGCCATAATTTGGGTAGAATTTGGTTAAGTACTAAACTGAATACTCAGTAGAATTAGCTTGAACCACTTTAAATATGAACTACAAGACCCAAAATGTGCAGGACCGCTAATGCTACGTTACCTAGAAACCTAGGATTCAACTCTAAACCCAGTTGCTCTCGGGAGTACTTTGAAACTTCGTATTGGACCTGGACCGCACGTCGAAAGTCCGATAGTGATGAATTTAGACAATAGACAATTATGACCACCTAGTTGGACTTGACAATCACCTCAAAAATCAAGTCTAGATGATGTCCTGAGATGATTTGCTTGAGTCCGGAGTGAAGAGTGTGAGAAAGGTGAATTTATTTAGAAAATAAATATGAATTTAAGTAATCTGAGTCGTGTCACTTGCGCGCTATTTATAAGCATTCTGACCATTGGATTCTGACCTAAATTCACCCTCAGATTAGGGAAGATGGCCCACACGTGATAAAGTACTTGTGGCCCTGATCGAGTTTCGGTGACCGTTGAACTGAAATTGGTCCGCCATGGACGATCTAGAAACCCGATCGGACTAAAAACTTAACTTGCTTAAGATCCATTATTAGTGACCTTAAGTCCGACCGCATTCAGTAAAAGGACCTCCATAAATGCTCCATTGGATCGAAATAGACCCGATTTGGTTATAACCTAAGTATACCTTGGCCGTGGGGCTAATTCCATCAATTTTAGGCCTATATAAAGACCTTAAACCCTCACTCTCTAATTCCATACGAATTTTTCAAACTCTAGCTAAGAGAGAGAGAGAGGAAAAGAGAGAGGAAGAGAGAGAGAAGTTGGTGAATCATCTTGGAATTCCTTCCACTTACTCTGCGTACCTAACCCGTCACTTTTGAATTGTTATCTCGGCGATTCTAATCTCATTTTTGGGTAAGTCAACTAAACCCTAACCTGATTTGCAACTTAGAATAGTCTAAGTGTTGATGTAGCTAATTTAATTCATGCCTTAGGTTGTCTTTTCGCCATTGACGAAGACTTATCGTCTAAATCAGATCCGTTGCGCACTTTCTAGTTTAAGGTGCGGACTATATTCGTATAGGTTATGGTTTTCAAAGCTTTCAATGTCAGTTAATGATTTATTACTGACGTGGGTGCCATTTCACATGCCAAATACGATATCTATTTTGTTTTACGTATATAGATAAGCTATGTAGTGAATAGTGTGATTCATGTTTTTGTTGAAATGTTTGTATGCATTTGGAATTTGACGCTGTGATTGCCATGATTATTTATCGTAGGGAAATGGTTGTTATCTATACGACAACTTCTTGCCAAAAGGATTTGCCCTAATATGTAATATGGCTGACATATGTGATGTATGTTGCCAAGTATAGTCTAAGTGCTTGTGAAAATGTCCGAATAAGTTTGTATTTAGTAAGGTGTGAATTATGAGGGAGTTGAGATGTGAAATCCCAACTACTTCCTTATATGTACTATTTTCTCCATGAATTTATTAATGTTATCGCTTTACTTATGAAATGCATGTGTATGGATTCTCGTTATCTTGTATCTTATAATATGTTTGTTATTATGGTTGAATGTGTATGGGGCCACGTTATGGTCCAAGCAATCGGTAACAGCTTTGAAATCGTGGCTGAGATTCATTCGCCACGTAGGATGTGTTTGACGAACCCGAGTCGTATTAGGGTTGTCAGCAGTGGTTTGGCCACATGGAGTGTTTGCGTACTTCATGTCGTTTAACTCAACGTGCGCTCATGCTAGTCGAGCTCTTCAAGTAACCCGATTGGCCCGATGTATGCTCACCATGTATGGACGCTATTGCTTGAATTTAAGGTACCAAACTCACCAGTGAAAATCCCTTTAACCTTGGTACCTTGATCCGCTAAGACTCATGAGCTGGGCATGGTGGTATGGGACACCGTGGTCGAGCTGTCGGCCTACGCTGAGGTGACGAGCCTCCCTGTAGTGACCAGTGAGCAACCCAGACTCGTGAGCCGAATACGGTGGTATGGGACACTATATTGGAGCTGTCGGCCTACACTGATAAGGTGACGAACCCTTTGTAGTGACTTCGAGTGTACACTAAGACTGCGTAGAGGCGACGAGCCCTTACGTAGCAATAAGAGTACACCAGGCCTGCACTGATAAGGTGACGAGTCCTTTGCAGTGACCTAGAATCGTAACATCGTATGAGATTTACTAGGATTGACGACCCTAGAATGGATCATTGTTTGAGAATTGATATAAGGGAGGTACCTTAGCTTTTCAATCCTGCTGTATGAAAAAGACTAATAAGAACTTGGTAATCACGCTCATGCACCGCATTACGTGTGCGTTTGGCGAGCAGGTCAAGCACTGAGGCAGTGTTTTATGCGCGATCGTAAGATGAAGTCGCTGAGGGAGCGCAGGCGAGGGCATGCATCATTATTTCATATCATTCTTGCATTAATCATAATACTTAGGGATGTTTGCTTGTATTACGTTATCATTACTGCTTGACTGAATTGATAACATGTTAACCTTTGCTTTATTGTTCCACTGAGTTGATCACTCACTCCCACGTTACGGGACGGTGTTGTACACACCAACCAGACCCTGTTGTAGGTTCAGATGATGGCGTAGCCTGCGAGGCGGAGCCGAACTTTGAGGATGATGAGGAGGGTTTCTCCTATATGCAGCTATCAGGCGTGTCTATGTAGACCGTGTTCTGATCGACGGGGCTTACAGGGATGCTGACTAGATATCATTACACTCGTTATGATTGTATTTTGGAGCACACATGTATATTCTTTTTGTACATTTTGGGAGTATACATGTACATGTTTAACCTAGTAACCTGATCATACTTCGGAGACTTACTACAGTTCATATATCTTATACATCTAATACAGTCTTCTGCTTGCAAAAGTTAACTATCTCTAGAGTATGATATGCTGGTTTGGTATAATCTCACTCATGTTTAATACACTAATATGAACAACATTCAATCATCATTATCTATGTTGCATAAGTGATGCGTTGGAACTCGGGAGCGGAGCTTCGCTCGACCCCCGATTTTCGGGCGTTACGTCATGAACCGTCCTTAAAAGGATGGTCATGGACCATCCTTACAAAGGATCGCTATGAACCGTCTCTTATGAGCCTTCAAAGGATGGTTATGGACCGTCCTTAAAAGGATTGCTATGAACCGTCTCTTATAAGCCTTCAAAGGACGGTCATGGCCGTCCTTAAAAGGACTGCTATGAACCGTCCCTTATGAGCCTTCGTTCATGGCCGTCCTTAAAAAGGACTCTGCTATGAAACGTCTCTTATGAGCCTTCAAAGGACATTTTCAAATATGAGATAGTCAATATACACCTTCTTACAATATATTTCATCATATTCTTCCTGATATACACTTGTTATATAATATATTTTATCATATTCACATTCACATCTATCTAAACCCAAACTACGTAAATCCATCCAAATATAAACTACATTCATTCAAACATAAACTACATCCATCCAAACAAAAACAATCTTATCCGCATTACATTCATCCACGCATAAATACATGTAAGTTTAACATTATAAATAAAAAAAGGAAAAAAAATCAGTAACAATTTTCTTTTTGTGTCTTTCATCTAATGAAGAATTGCAAAAACTTCATTCGTTTTTTTTCTTCTAAAAAAGTGGGCATACTTTTTTAAAATAAAATTGATCATTAAAATAAAACTAATGCAAGCAAATAATGCAAAAAAAGTGTTTCAATTCAAGTTAATAGAAACAACAACAAAAATTAAAACTTTGTAAAAAGGGGCATGTGTTAAAAGGGATACATTCTTGTTTGTTGCCATGTTAAGGTTTAGGTTTAAAAAATCGGGTTCGGGTTCGGGATCGGGTTTAGGTTAGGGAGTTGAGATTAGGATTAGGTGTAGGTTTAGGTTTAGGTATTTGAGAATACATTTAGGTTCTAGGTTTAGGTTTAGGTTTTGAGGTTATAGGTTTAGGTTTAGGTTTACGTTAAGGTTAGGTTATAGGTTATAAGTTTAGGTTATAGGTTATAGGTTAAGGTTTAGGTTATATGTTTTGGTTAAGGTTTAGGTTTAGGTTTAGGTTATAGGTTTAGGTTAAGGTTTAGGTTTAGGATATAGGTTATATGTTATAGGTTATACCTTTTGGAAATTGAGAATAGGTTAAGGTTTAGGTTTAGGAAATCGGGTTTGGGTTCGGGATTGGGTTTAAGTTTGAGTTTTCAAGTTTAAGTTTAGGTTTAGGTTAGGGAGTTGAGATTAGGATTAGGTGTAAGTTTAGGTTTAGGGATTTGAGAATACATTTAGGTTTTAGGTTTAGGTTTAGGTTTAAGTTATAAGTGTAGGTTATAGGTTTAGGTTTAGGGAATTGAGAATAGGTTAAGGTTTATGTTTAAGAAATCGGCTTCGGGTTCGAGATCGGGTTTAGGTTTGGGTTTTCAAGTTTAGGTTTAGGTTTAGGTTAGGGAGTTGAGATTAGGATTAGGTGTAGGATTAGGTTTAGGGATTTGGTAATACATTTAGGTTTTAGGTTTAGGTTTAGTTTTTCGGTCATAGGTTAAGGTGTAGGTTTTAGGTTTAGGTTTAGGTTAAGGTTTGGTTATAGGTTATAAGTTTAGGTTATAGGTTATAGGTTAAGGTTTTAGGTCATAGGTTTTGGTTTTGGTTAAGGTTATAGGTTGTAGTTTAGGTTTAGGTTTAGGTTAAGGTTTAGGTTTAGGTTATAAGCTGTAGGTTTAGGGAATTGAGAATAGGTTAAGGTTTAGGTTTAGGAAATCGGGTTCGGGTTTCGGGATTGGGTTATGGTTTGGGTTTTCAAGTTTAAGTTTAGGTTTAGGTTAGGAAGTTGAGATTAGGATTAAGTGTGAGTTTAGGTTTAGGGATTTGAGAATACATTTAGGTTTTAGGTTATAGGTTAAGGTTTAGGTTTTAGGTTTAGGTTAAGGTTAGGTTATAGGTTATAAGTTTAGGTTATAGGTTATAGGTTAAGGTTTTAGGTCATAGGTTTTGGTTTAGGTTAAGGTTATAGGTTTAGGTTTATGTTTAGGTTAAGGTTTAGGTTTAGGTTTAGGTTTAGGTTAAGGTTTAGGTTTAGGTTTAGGTTAAGGTTTAGGTTTAGGTTTAGGTTTAGGTTAAGGTTTAGGTTTAGGTTTAGGTTTAGGTTATAAGCTATAGGTTTAGGGAATTGAGAATAGGTTAAGGTTTAGGTTTAGGAAATCGGGATCGGGTTTAGGTTTGGGTTTTCAAGTTTAGGTTTAGGTTAGGGAGTTGAGATTAGGATTAGGTGTAGGTTTACGTTTAGGGATTTGAGAATACATTTAGGTTTTAGGTTTTGTTTTAGGTTTTAGGTTATAGGTTAAGGTTTAGGGTTTAGGTTTAGGTTAAGGTTAGGTTATAAGTTATAAGTTTACGTTATAGGTTATAGGTTAAGGTTTTAGGTCATAGGTTTAGGTTTAGGTTATAAGATATAAGTTTAGAGAATTGAGAATAGGTTAAGGTTTAGGTTTAGGAAATCGGGTTCGGGTTTGGATTTGGGTTTTCAAGTTTAGGTTTAGGTTTAGTTTAGGGAGTTGAGATTAGGATTAGGTATAGGTTTAGGTTTAGGTTAAGGTTTAGGTTTTAGGTTATAGGTTATAAGTTTAGGTTATAGGTTATAAGTTATAAGTTTAGGTTATAGGTTATAGGTTAAGGTTTTAGGTCATAGGTTTTGGTCTAGGTTAAGGTTATAGGTTTAGGTTTATGTTTAGGTTTTGGTTATAAGCTATAAGTTTAGGGAATTGAGAATAGGTTAAGGTTTAGGTTTAGGAAATTGGGTTTGGGTTCGGGATTGAGTTTTTGTTTGGGTTTTCAAGTTTAGGTATAGGTTTAGATTAGAGAGTTAAGATTAGGATTAGGTGTAGGTTTAGGTTTAGGGATTTGAGAATACGTTAAGGTTTAGGTATAGGAAATCAAGTTCGGGTTCGAGATCGGGTTTACGTTTGGGTTTTAGGTTTAGGCTAAGGATTTAGGGATTCATATATTTAGGTTTTAGGTTTTGGTTTAGGTTTTATGTTTAGGTTAAGGTTACAGGTTTAAGTTATAGGCTTAGGTTTAGGTTATAAGTGTAAGTTATAGGTTTAGGGTTAGGTTAGGGTATAGGTTTAAGTTTAGGGAATTGAGAATAGGTTTAGGTTATAGGTTTAGGGTGTGGTTTAGGTTAAGGGTGTGGTACTGCAAATACAGATATAAACACGGCTTGTCCAAATGGCCAGTGCCCCTCCAATGTTATCCATAGGAAATGGACGACTTTATCATGGTCATAACATGGTTCCCACCTTCCATGGACCCCGCTCATCCGGATAGCTCCGACTCATATTCGGGTCTGCTCCATTAATTTCGAGCAAATACATAAACACGACTTGCCCAAATGGCCAGCCCCTCTAATGTCGTCCATAGGAAATGGACAACATCATGGTCATAACAGGGTTCCTACCTTCTAGGGATCCCCGCTCCGCATCCGGATAGCTTCGACGCACATCCGGGTCGCTCCATCAATTTCGAGCAAATACGAGATATAAACACGGCATGTCTAAATAGCCAAGCCACTCCAATGCTATCTATGGGAAATGGACAGCTTCATCATGGTCATAACGGTGGTTCCCGGGACCCCCGCTCAACATCGGATAGCTCCGACGCACATCCGGTCTGCTCCATCAATTTCGAGCTAATACATTGTCACGCCCTAGACTCGGGAACCGGACTCACAAGTAGCCCGATGGCCGATTCTGGACCAGCAGCCTCCGTAGTACCCCATTCTTGGCTCCCGAGGCGGTTCCAATCCGGGATCCTACAAGGAGAATTTTCATAACAGTATAATCATTCCAATACAAGTATACCCAAGATCACAGCAAGTATTCCTGAGAATAACGGAGGGCACACATTGCAAAATCCACTAAAAATTTGAACTTTTACATCATTCATAAGGTCCAAAAAGACATACATGAGAGAAAGGAAAAGAGAGAGAAATCAGCAACACTGGAGTCCTCACTGCTCAACTCTACTCCACGCTCTGCTGTTACGGCGCCTACCTAGAGTCTCCTGCACGCATCAATTGTGCATAAGCTTATAGAAGCTTAGAGGATGGTGTAAGTGTGTGACAATGGTGCACAGAAGAAAAGTAGGAGGTATAAGGAGAGAAGCATAATCAATGAACATATCACTAGTCTTACCAAGGCTTACCATGAATGCGATGCAATAAGTAATGGGTGCCATACCAAGGCAATGTATGAAAGGGGGCTTGTACAGCCAATGCTAATGCAATGCAAGTAATGTCAGTGCTCATATCCAAACCATAAGTCAAGTACATTTTCAATCATAAGGAAATCACCGGGGTCCATTACACTGCTGAATGACTGCCGCTCTGCAGACCCCGCACAGTCAAACGAGCGTAAGAGACCTCACTACCCGCCTGTGGACAACCAATCACCAACAAGGCCTGAAGGTAGCGGACCCATTTACGAGCTGGTCAGACTCAGCCTAGCAATGCCTCCTCACACCAGGCAGGTAAGGCCACACCCCTATCCAACCGACTACACGACAGTGGGAGTCGCGGCCTAACGGTATAAGGCCCTCGTGCGCTCATGTATTCCACCCGGTCACGGCGTTAGAGCAGATCCTTAGTACCATGAAAGTTTTGAGAATCTCACCCATGGGCATCCTATGCACCCGGTATGCTCAAGTAATATTTTTAGTGTCCACACATGCGGCCATCCACAAATGTCCCTGTGGAGGTAAGGCCCTGATGAAGCATGGGCAGTATCCTCATGAAATGCGATGCCAATGCATGAGTCGCACACACAGATCATGCACAAGTTTCAGGCACTCAATGTGCAAAAGGGGAGAAACTCCATCCCTGAATGACCACTATACAATGCAATCAATTCAAACAGATGATGCATATGGGTCGCAATGATGTAAGTGTGCTACCTGAGGAATATGAAATCGTCTGTCCCAAGGAGGGTCAATATCTAGGCACATAGACAGATATTCTAAGAAGAAGAGAAGTCCTCTAGTGGGAGCCCAGTACTTTGGGATGACCCACAAACTAAGAAAGTCAAAATCCTATGGAGGAACAGTCTTAGCCAGGCCTAAGGTGGGCCTTTAACCACCTATAAGGGCCTCTATGGGCCTACCTTAGGGCCACCAAGGAGGACATCCAACCTCAACTGGGTCCCAAAAGGTAGCCTACTGCATATGCAAAGAAAGGTCCAAGGCACAATCAACCCATGGCCTAATGGGCCATACACTAAGCCCAAAAACAGAGGCAACCTGGTGGGCCCTTAAGCAAGGTTAGGGCCCAAGCATAAGGGTCATAGGTTCATTCATTGTGGTGGGCCTAATGGGCAGCCCATTATCCCAACATATGGGAAATTCTTAAATTTTTAACACATGTAAGTTGGGCCTCACATCTCGGCCCAAGTATGGATTTATTATAGTGGGCAAACAAGGGCCCAACTACTTGAGCATTTGGCCCATAAGGCCTATCACAATGACATGGTAAATATACGACCCAAGGGTTCAATGGGCCTATCAAAAGTTCCAGCCTAACCAAGGTTATAAGGCCCATACTTAACTAAGAGACTAGCCCAAGAAGAATCCTATTTGGGATGGGCCTTTAATCATACACTAATTAAGCCCAAAAAAATAAAAAAAATTAAGATGATAAGATACTGACATAAATCCTCCTCAAATCTAGTGGGCCATATTGCCCCAAAGAACATCTATAGGCAACAGTTATTGGGCTCAATGCCAAATTCCAGCCCACCCAAATTTCTGTGTTGGTTGGAGTTCAACATTAGAAGTATTTCTTAGTATAATTAATTGTTGATGGCTCACACACATCACTATAGGCCCCACCAGATGAGAGAGGATATACAATACATATATGAAATGGGCCAGACCATTAGAATGCAAGCCCAGCAGTAGCCTAAGGCAGGGATGTCCCATGTGTAGGCAGCCCTATGGGCCTGGGGTATCTGGCCCAAAAATCCACCTAATGGGTTCTAATTGAATAAAATGGGGCAATTATGATTGATCCCCTATGGACCCTACATGGATAGGTGGTGGGACATTCAACACATCAAGGTGGGCCCACAAAGCAGGCTGGATGCCCCAGCCTGGGCGTCCCTACCTAGCAGATCACTTCCAGCCATACCACGGGCAACTCAAACGTATTTTGGGTCTGAAATTTTACAGAGTGATACTTCCATAGGTGATCTACACCCCCACAAAATTTCAAGATTTTTGGACACTTGAAAATATTTTAATTAATTCAAATAGAACAGTCTGTCCAAAAAATCGGACTGACCTGGACGTCCCAATGTGGTGGGCCAGTCCATCCCTTGTCACGGTGTCCACAGGGGTCCATTAGCCTTGAGATTTTGTAAGTGGGTCCTAAGATAGGTGAGCCACACTCTCAAAAAAGTTTAGAATTTTTTGACATTTAAAAATATTTTAACTCATTTAAAGAAATCAATCTGTCCTGAAAATCGGACTGATCTGGACACCACATTATAGTGGACTGGTCCAGCCACCACCATGGTGTGTACAGGTGTCCATTGGCCCCAAAATTTGATAGGTGGGTCCTACCATGCGTAAGTCATATCTTTATAAATTTTTATAATTTTTAAATACCCAAAAGTATTTTAATTAAATTAGGAATTTCAATCTGTCCAGGAAGAGATGTTGCTGTCATGCATTGTTTACCCAATAAGGTGGGCCCAACCTTCATCCAAGGGGGAAAATGGAGGTTTAGTATTTTCCTCATAAAATAAAGTAAGGTGGGGTCCATAAAAGTGGCTCATCCCTCAAAGAAACTAAGCTGAAGTGTATATTTTCCCTCCATACATGTGGGCTAGACAGCCCAACAAAGTGGACCGCCCACTCCTACGGGCCTCCTTTTGGGTACCATTTCATGGGCCATCTGAGGTATGAACCATCACACCTCACGGTGGGGTCCACACCTTCTCATTACACCCCATAATTATGAAGAAAATAATGGCAATCATGATCCAAAATCCATGCCAAAGATTGAACATGACAATCCATGCAACGGTCCAGGTTTTTGGACAGAAATACATGGTTGGACACATCAGCCTATATCTCAATAATCTCAGCCATAAAAAGGGTGTGTGGCCTTCCTCAGTGGGCCCTACATATGTCTAGATCACAGACTAAGACATCCTAATTAAATCCAAGATGAACAAAACATTGGAAAGCCATTTCCAAAAAAAAAAAAAAGGGGGAAAGAAAGTCAAAGAAATAAATAAAGGAAACTATAGAGTGGAAAATTGAACTTACCTGACACGCATGCCTTCTTCAATATCTATTGGTGAAACTTTATCGCCCAAACCAACAACAAACTGCAGGTACAGAAAGAATTAGGTCCATCAAAATGTGCCAAGATTCTTAAGTTATACCAACCTGAAATAACAAAACATCGCATAGAAAATATACCTTGGCAATTTGCTTAACATTTATTACATACTTTGCTTCCTCAGAATTCTGGTTTATTATTTTTGTGCATCTTGCAACCTGCTCAAAACATAAATAAACACATATGTAAGGTCAAACAACATACCATGTAGTCATAATCACAACAACAGGCAGCCCTCATAAAGATTACCTGAAGAGGCTGCTCCTCTTGCATCATTTGTTTATCAGAAACAAGATTCCACTAGTTGGGTGTAGCTAACCCAGTGTTTGAATCTTTTATTCTTGTTGTTTAAATGAAACAAAATTTTCCTATTCAAAAAGTTTTATAATGTAGATAGAGGGGCAGATGCTAAGAAAATCCCATAAAAAGGTATTTTCCTGTAGTGCGAAGATAGATATTAACCATGTTGGAGACTGGGTTGCTTTGTACTTGTTGTTATTGGAACCAGTTCCAGACCATCATTTAGTTATGTTTAGCGTGGATGGGCTATGTTAGACAAGCTTAGACCCTGTTTGATAAATGCCTAAAAATGAGTTCATCTCATTTTACTTAGCAGTAATTATGTATTAGAGATCTTAATCTCTAACACATAATTTCTGTTAGCAACATATAAACAACATATCCGGTCCATTTTGCACATCTATGCTCTTTCCTTCCTCATGTGAAAAATCATGTTTATCAACACTTAATTCCACTCCCATGCTATTCTTAGCTTCATGTGCCTCCACAGCATAATGAGCATCTCCATATTGTTGCACATAATGTGCTTCTGAATTTTGGGTAGCTTCTGTCAACCCAGTGGCAATGTTGAATCCTATTTCAGTTGTGGAAACATTCTATACATCTAAATTTGAATCCATATCATTCCTCTTATCTTCATTCACACATGAGATATCATGTGTAACTGGTGGCGAAACCCTTACGGGCTGACATCTTTGATACCACTTGAAAAGGCCTAGCTATATGTCCTAGAGGGGGTGAATAGGAAAATGCCAAAAAAAAATTAAAACACCGGAATTAAAAAAAAAATTATAGCCAAATTAAATCACAATGCAGGAAAGTAAAACAGCCTCAAAATTTAGATCTTGAGAGGTTGATATAAATGTTATTCTAAGGACAACCTTTCACCAAAAACCAGAGTTTATGGTAGGACAAACTTATTTCTAGAAAGATCTTTGTATCAAATCTCAAACCGAAGAGGAATATAGAAATAAATACAAACTAAATTAAAATAAATTGTAATCACAAATGTATTGTTCTAGGGACAGACTTACATCATAAAAATGGCAGGGCATCCTTGCTTGAACAACTTTTAAAGGAAATTGAATATCAAGCTAATAAAGGAATAGCAGAAAATAAATTCTAAACTATTACAAAATTCTCACAATTCTTGAATTAAATGATTACAACATTCACCACCATACATATATCCCACAAAAGAATAATTAAAGATCAGAAGTATAAATCATTCAACCACAACACAAGGGATTATAGTGGTTCGCCTGTGTGTTCACCAATTGTTAAATAACAGCCACACAGAATGCTACTCCACTCCTAATATCCTCACAAGGGATATTAGCGTTCACTAACAAAATAGGTTTTCCCAGGTTCACCCAAAACCTTTACAATTGTGTCTTTGTCTGTGGGCTTACACAATTAAAAAACCCCACTTCTGAGTTTTCCTGGCTCTCCTCAGATAACCAATACAACAAGATTTTTCTGGCAAATCTTGAAAGAAACCAAAACAGAAAGGAATTTACAATTAAATGTAAAATACCTGATTATCTCCTTCGTTGTAGCAGCCCGGTAGAACCAAATCAGAGTAGATGATTGAATGTCCAAGTTCAATGTCCAGTACTCAATTACAATGGTTCTAATTCTAATAGATTTTAAATTAAACCAAATAGGGCTTGCCTTAATTGATTTTGATTCCAAAGAAAGGGAATAACAATTCCTCTTATCAAATTAGATTGGAATAGCAGAAACAAAATCAATTAAATAAAGCTAAGGAAAGAGAATATTAAATAAGCACACTTAGCTTAGATGGAGCACATAATTATCTCTCAGAAGTTCGACGAAGATTGGCTTGAATGGATTAATTAATTCGATGATTTCTTTTCGAGATTCATGCACTATTTATAGGTGAGCAGATCGCGTCTTCGACTGGTCTAGGGAGCTCTTCGACTAGTCGAAGCAATAATGAATATTTGAAAAATCAGCGCGATAAGCTTTGACCATTCTACGACCGTCGAAGGTCTCCTTCGACTAGTCGTAGGTCACCTTCGAGTGGTCGAAGATCTAAAAACATCGTTGGATTTTGAGTCGAAGATTTTCGACCCGTCGAAGATGCAGTCGACATCGTTCCTACGACTGGTCGAACAGATTCTGGACTAGTCGAAGCCTAACAAATTTTATCCAAAATTTGTAACAAACTCACGATCGATCGAGGAATTTCTTAGACGGTCGAAGCAACTCTAGGACTAGTCGAAGAAGGCCTACGATTAGTCGAAGAATAGACCAAACTTATGTAAAATAAACATTCGATTTATGTATCCAAAGTGACCTACTTCTAAGGTCAACCTAAGGTCACCAAACCTCAACCATGAAGTAAGGACATTGAAACATTAGGAACTAGTGACCTTGAAGTATGAGCCTTGAAGTCTTGATGTAGTTCAATCTTGAAACCTTGATGTAGCTCAATCTTGAAAGTGTCTTGAGTTCTTTACAAACCGCCTTGTACTCTTCTTGAAGTCTTACAGCTTGAGTCTTGTCTTGTGAGCAGTTCTTGCATTCAAGATTGATCCTTGTACTTGTGAGCTTTGCTTGTTGTGAGGTTAGCTTGTTTATGAATGTTGATCCTTGAGAGAGCTTCACTTATGCAAGTTATATATAACGTGATTTTGGCACCACAAATTTGACAACAGACAAGGATATAAACTATAGCACTTACACATGTGCCTTTATCATCATCAGCACTGTCATCAGAAGCATAATCCTGTATGAGTTTGAATGGACTCCCATCTTTAATAATTACCCTTGTTATCTCCTCACTATTGCCACCTCCAGCAAGCAATGAAACCTTGACAGGACTTGAATATTCAATGACACGCTTATTAGATGCCTGCATGTTGTGCATTCAATAGCTTTGGATGAACTCCTGACCAGGCTAAGATCTTCAGTATGTGGCCTTGCAAATGTAGATTGATCATCTTCTGGAAGGCATTGTTATGGGTTAGAAAATAAAGTGAGAAATAAACTTATGCCATGACCATGCTATATGCATGTGATTTATTGCAAGAATGTATAAAGAAAGGTCCACGAGAGCTAAATTGCTAAATGTGGGATATTTAAATGATATTAAAATATAACAAACCAGGCATTGATGTAGGGGTTGGAATTGCATATTCATGGGTTCAAATCAGGAGGAAACTGTAAATATTTCCTATCCTTTAGCATGAAAATCCCAAAAGTGAAATTACAAGATATTGTAGTAAATTTTAGAAGATCATAAATACTCGAAAGTATTTTAGGAGCACTGATGGGTGAAAAAGGAATGTTGTTAGTCTTTTACATGGAAATGGAAGTTTAGGGCCTCGATTGTGCAGTGCCAAATTCTAAATGCAAAAAAGCTATCCACAACATATAAAAAATCAAACATTACAAAATTTTCATGTAAACTGACACCCAACATTGCCTCGCTTTTCAACCAATTGCATCAAGTTTTCTGGGACTTGACAATGGTCAACTCACCAAGTGAATAGCCAGAAAAAGCTTCCTTGGGGGGTTAAGAGAACGGGCATGGCCTTCAATGAGTGCAAGACTTGACGATGGTCAACTCACAAGATAGTAGAGATTTAACTTTGATGGATTGTTAAAGGTCCTTGTACTATTATATTTCTAGAGTAAGGGAAACCGCAAATCTTCTATATAAATCTGTTCCTAATGTCATTGGAGAGAACAATTTCAGCCTGTTGATGCTTACATAAAATTAGACAGTACAGTTGAGAAATGAATTCTATAGGGCTGACAAGAAATGAATTCCATAAAAGAGATTTTTTTTTAATGGAATCCATATAGCAATCATTGTCATCTACAAGCTATAAAGGATGCATGCCAAGGAGGTCAACAAGATTTAACATGTGATATATCTTATCACAATAAGTTCAAATTGGGGGCACCAACACGAAGCACAGTAATTTGCTAACAGAAAATGGGAATGAATGATGAAAAAAAAAATTCAAATTCAAGATAAATGGCAGGCCAACACATGTGCATATTCAATTAAATAGCCCAAATTAGATGGATGATCAGGCCAACACTGTTAATTCCCACAGTTGGTATCAGAGCCACTGTGCAAAGGCATGGATGATCAGATTCAGAGTCACCCATTATAGATTCATATTCAAAATTTCAGATTTTTGAATTCCCAAATCAGGCAAATTGGGATTTCGAACTTAGTTTTTTTTTAAAAAGGGATTTTTCCCTGAATTCAGAAATTAAGACATCCAAATTATGGATTTTGAATTCGGAATCCCCAAATCATCAATTAGGGATTTTCGGATTCAGAATCCCCAAATCGAAAATTTGGGATTATTCGAAACCCTAAATCAATCAAGTCAATCAGGGATTTTTAAATCCCTGACTTTAGAAATCAGAAATTAGGGACTTTTGGAATCCAAATCCCCAAATCTAGATTAATTGGGGATTTCAGATTCAAAATCCCTAAATCCAGTTAAATTAGGGATTTGGGATTCGAACCCCTAAATGCAGACATTCAATTAGGGATTCCGGATTTCAAAGCCTAGATTCGAAACCGATAATCCCAAATTGGGGATTTTATATACCCTTACCTGTGTTATCGATGGAGGCAGCCATGGATGCTCTGTCTAGCACTAGCACTGTGTATAATCTTCGATTCATCCCAATCGGGTTTCTTCTGCCTCCACGCATGGCCTTATAAACCTTGTCGCGCTCGTCCTCTTCATCTTCAGTCGTGGCAGCCATTGTCATGGTTGTAGGTGTATGCTTCTTCTCTCAGCCATGAGGAAGAAACCACCTGTGTCAGATTCGAGAAGGATGACAACGACGAGGACTCTCAATTTGGATGTGGGTTTTTGAGGAGGGGCGAGCGCGAGAGAGAAATGGTTTGGGTTTTGGGAGGGGCGGGTGCACGAGAGTGAGGGATTTGGGAGAGAGCAGCGCGCGGGCCGATTATATTTTGGGGGTGGGGGTGACGGAGGGCATTTTAAGTCTAGAGTTTTAGGTCTTGTGGGGCCCACCGTGATATATGTTATTTATCTACTCCGTCCATTCATTTTAAATGATCATTTTAAGGGTTGATCCAGAAAAGGAGTCATATCGAAGTTGTAAATGGACCACATAAAATATTAACGATAGAAATTTATTTATTATTATTTTTTATGGTGTGATCCACTTAGACCTTCAATCTACTTACTTTTTAAGTTCGTCCACTGAAATTATATATCAGAATTTATGGACGGCTTAGATAAAACACATATATTCC
Organism: Magnolia sinica; assembly: GCF_029962835.1. Lineage (NCBI taxonomy): Eukaryota > Viridiplantae > Streptophyta > Magnoliopsida > Magnoliales > Magnoliaceae > Magnolia > Magnolia sinica. The sequence continues at coordinate 82,088,029 of NC_080575.1, read as the reverse complement.
AATGGGCCCCATAAACAGGTTGGATGACAAATAAACATCACTACGGGCCATAGGAAGATTTCAATGGCAGAAATCATTATTCCCACTCTTTTCTATGGTGGGTCCACTTAAACTTTGGATCTGCCTCGTCAGTTAGATGCACTATTCCATGGTGGGCCATGAGCTTAAAAATAAAGTCAATCCATGACTTGGGTGGACCACACCACATATTATAGTTGAGAGGGTTGCCCTCCCATTAAAACATTTATAATCATTTATTAAGCCCAACTAGATGTGGTTCATAGATTCAACCCATTCATTATGTGTGTCCCACTTGGATGAGGAGTCAGACCAAGTTTCATACACATCTAAAACTCATGTGGGCCCCACCAAATGCTCACACAAAATAGTGTGGAATAATGATTTCCACCGTTGATACCTTCCTCGGGCCCACGGTAATGTTTATTTGTCATCCAACATGTTCATAATATCAAAAAAAATATAAATGAAGGGAAAACACAAACATCAGCTTGATCCAAAACTTTTATATAATGGAGGGGTTTCTTTAGAATATTCATAATCATATATTGGGTCCGCGTAAATGTGATTCACATATCCAACCCACTCATTACGTGTGTCCCACTTGGATGAGGGGTCAGACCAATTTTCAATTGCATCCATGTCTGTATTAACTTATAAACAGGTTAGATCTCAAATAAACATCGCAGTGGGCCCTAAGAAGGTTTCAATAGTGGGTGTCACTATCCCACTCTTTTCTATGGTGGGTCCACTTGAACATTGGATCTGCCCCGTCAGTCAGATGCACCATTCCATGGTGGGCCATGACCTTAAAAATAATCATTTATTGGGCCCACCTAGTTGTGGTTCATAGATCCAGCCCATTCATTATGTGTGTCCCACTTGGATGAAACACATACATCATGGTGGGACCCATAGAGCATCGACCAACATCCACCAAGTTTTGTGGGCCCCACTATGATGTATTTGTTATATCCACACCATCCATCCATTTTGAGATATCATTTTGTCATGAGCCAAAGAATGAGGCAAATAAAAATCTGTAGTGGACCCCACCACAGAAATCTTAGGTGCACCACACCATATGAAATCAATAGTAATTGGATATCCATCATTAAAATCTTCTTAAGGCTTATTGTACTGTTTATTTGACATCCAATATGTTGATTAGGTCATACAGGGCCAGATGAAGGGAAAAAACAAAAATCAGCTTGATCCAAAACTTTTATGGCCCCAAAATGGTATGACATCCAATATTGTACTGTTTATATATTTTTTAAATGTCTTCACATAGTTTTAGATGGTAATCAACACCGAGTTTCGTATACGGATGATTTTTGAGATATCTCATAAGCTAAAGGGGAGACATCAAATGCACTGAGTTGATGTTCGATACACATCATGATGGGCCCATTTTACATGTCCGGTCCATTCACTCTATTTTACCGATCATTACCCTCAATTTGACTAGTTATTGGCCTCGATCATACTACATATGAGAAATATATTGGGCATACAAGATTGATCAACAATTTGAGTGAATTTTGATTTTAACATCTCAAGTTATTTACTCTTTATGTCCAGATCGATTAGATTGTCCAAAAACAGCTTAAAGGTTGTTCATAATATCAAAAATATATGAATGAATAAAAAACATAAACATTAGCTTGATCCAAAACTTCTATGGCCTCTAAGAAATTTTAAATGGTAGAGGTTCAATCACACTATTTCCTATGGTGTGGTCCACTTGAGCTTTGGATATGCTTCCTTTTGTTCTTTGGACCTCAAATTATCTGTTAACATGGATGAATGGAGTGGATAAAATAAATAAATAACGGTGAACCCCACAGAGTTTACTCTGGTAAAGGTAACGAGTAACTCACTTAAATGTAGTGGAGAAAGGTTTCCTTAAAACATTCATAATCATATATTGGGCCTGCCTAAATGTGATTCACATATCAAACCCACTCATTATGTGTGTCCCACTTGGATGAGGGGTCAGACCAAGTTTCAACCGCATCCAAAACTCTTTTAACTAAATATCATTTTTAACTAAATAAATATAACATTTTTTTTTACAAAATTTAGTTTTCTTTTTTAAAAAATATATTTTTTTACAATTTATCAATTTTTTCACAATTTTCTTTAATTTTTAAAATTTTCTTTTTTAAAATATCATTTTTTTTTAATCTCACTTTTGTTATATAACTTTTTAATTTTTGTTGTCAAAATACAAAATCTAATATTCTTTTTTAAAATATATATTTTTTTACAATTTGTCAATTTTTTCACAATTTTGTTTAATTTTTTAAATTTTCTTTTTCAAAATATCATTTTTTTAAATCTCACTTTCGTTATATAACTTTTTAATTTTTCTTGTCAAAATACAAAATCTAGTTTTCTTTTTTAAAAAATATATATTTTTTTACAATTTGTTAATTTTTTCACAATTTTATTTAATTTTTAAAATTTTTTTTTTCAAAATATCATTTTTTTATCGAAATTATTTTTTTTCAAAATCTAGATTTTTATAAAATGACAGTTTTTTTTTTTTTCAAAATTTAAATTTTTCTTAAACATTGTTAATTATTTTTTTAAGCTTCTCAACTATATATATATATATATATATATATATATATAGATATATATATATATATATATATATATATATATATATATATATATATATATATATATATATATATATATATATTCTAAATTCATAATTTTTTTGAGCTTCATAATTTTTGACCTAAGCATTAGAGACAGTTTAGGACCGTCTTTAATAGAGACAGTCTTTGACAGTCTCTAATAGAGACGGTTTAGGACCGTCTCTAATCGAGACGGTCTTTAACAGTCTCTAATAGAGACGGTCCGTGACAGTCTCTAATAGAGACAGTCTTTGGCACTAAAGACCGTCTCTAAGAGAGACGGTCTTTGACGTCTCATATTACAAGTATAAGACGGCCAATGACCATCTCTAATGCGAACGGCCAATGACCGTCTTAGAGACTATCAAAGACCATCTCTAATGCGACGACCAATGACCGTCTCAAATGATCGCATATAAGACGGTCAACGATCGTTTTAAATGATTTGTGGACGTTTAAATTTTTAAGATAATATTAAGGACGGTTAGCGGCCGTCTAAAATTTTAGAGACGGTTTACGTGTCATAAATCGTCTTTAAACCAAGCAAATTTAGAGACGGTCTAGAACCGTCTCGAAATCCGTCCTTTTTTTTCATTAAATGAATATGTATATTTCTATGTTGTATTTGAACCTTTCTTGTGAATTCTGATCATCCTGGAAATTGTTACTTGTTACTTTATCAAAAGCAAGCCACCAATTTCTAGTTTATCTCTTAGATGATATAATTCAATAGCCTTGAGTATTTTTCCAACTTGATTTTGAATATTAAGAAAGAATCAAAGATTCCATTAACATTATTACTCATTGGCTACTTTGTATTATAACAGGATTAATAAATTGCTGAAAAGGGAAAATACCTGCCCAGTATTCTTAACTACACAGACTGCCCTTATTCCTGGCCTTTTTGTCGCCAGCCACTCTATGCTGATGCCATCAAGAGTGTTTCCAAGAAGCCAGTGCTGGTTCGTCAAGTGTAAGGGCTAAGCTGGCCATGAAACGTGACATGGGTTTTACTGCTTCAAATTATGCTTGTATTAATCACTTGTTGTGCACTTTCCCATTTGTTTTTATTCCTGAACTTCATCTTACAGTTTTTGGAATGGGTTGATGAAGTAGCAAACTGTCCTTACTCTGAAGGCATGGGCTATACCATCTGCAATGTAGGTGAAGGTAAAGCGACAAACCAGACATAACTATAAACCATACAAAACTGTAGATCTACCTCTCTCTCATTATACATGATATATGCATATAAGATGCTATATTACAACATTTTTCCTCTGTGGTTCCTCCAAAAGTGTTTTCTCTTCAGCACTTGCCAATGCAGTTCTTTGGGTTGGGCTGCAAGCTGCAGCCCTTGTAATCTTTCTGCTTCCTTTTTCTTTCTTCAATGCATATGATGTAAGGGAACCGATAATAAATGTGAGTCACATGGTAGCTGAAATTCAATGTTTCCATGTCTTTTGACTTGCATGGTACAAATTTTAGATGATTCTGGACATTCATGGAAGAAGTATGGGCCGATATATGTCCTGGATGAACATTTGAGTGTGATTCAACCAGTTTCTTAATAGACTGCGAATGGGAATGGGACACTACGTATTCTATTGCAATCCGTTGAAGCTATAGGTAGAATTTGTATGTCAGAATCCATGGAAATAAGTTGCCACCCAAATCAATGGTACTTGTGTAATTACTGCTTGCATATTTAATTCAATTTTTCACTTTTTCATTGGTTTGTCTGGAGATTTAGTTTTTGAACCTTGTTTTTTTGTCTATGTAGAGAAATAAGGCGTGGGTTTTCATTTACCCCAACAATATATGAGGTAATGCTTCGATTTTTTGGAGTGGTTTTCTTTTATTTTTTCTTTTTTTAATATTAAGGTGTAATTAAATTGAGAGTTGTTGTAGATGCTAATAGATTCTCAACTTTCTAAATATGTTCCTTTACTATATTATTGTGATCATTATGTAGAAGATTCTTGCTTAGGTTCTCAACACATCTTAAATACCATCTAGTTTCATCCATGTCACCTAAAGCAGATCAATGAAAGAATGCTAAATCAATCCAATGGGCTGAGGAATAAATGATATGTGGTCTCTTCTACAACACAACTTGATACTCACCATCAACACATTGAAACAAATTTGGTGACAAAGAGTTGCTATACATGTTGTCTTCTCATATATCTTTTTGATGATGCTTTTCTTCTTCTTCTTCATAGTATTATTCTCAAAACTTTTAGTTTATTATTTTTGTAGAATACAATTGCTTGGAGATTTAGTTTCTTTACTTCTCTCACTGTATTTTGATTTCTTCCTATATAATGTTACACAAACCAATAGTCCATCAAACCACATTACTCATGTTAGAATTTGCCATAGTTCAGAAGATTAGCAGGTACATTTTTTATTTCTTCCTATGTAAGTGTTTTTTGGTCTTTCTTTCTTTTGAGATGTGTACAAAGGCATGCTTGTTTGATTGTGTCTACAAATGTTGTTTTATACAGGCTGACAAGCTAAAGAAGTCACTGGAGGATGAAATTCATTTTCTCAAGGGAAGGGTTTAAGAACTTGAAAGTGATTTTGTGTCAAAGTCCACAGAAGTTATATCTGCAGTTTCAGGGAAAGAAGAAGCTCTATCTTCTATATTTACTGAAATTGACCGTTTGAAGGAAGAAATTCTATAAAAATGTGAGCATTATTGCATTATATGGAGGGTGTTTACTGTGTTGGAGTGTATTTGTTTCTTGCATATTAGGGCACACCTTAATTGTAATTCTTATGATAAGTTAAGCAACGTGAAGTATTGTTTATTTAGAAATATGAATGTAGGATGCATTGTATGATTTGATTGCTACTTATAATAAATGCATCATTTTTTTTTTTTGCTGATTGCATTTTATGTACTATTCCTATCATCATTAAGCTTAGATGAGTTATCAATCGCAGCAGGTTTTTGTAATGGAAACAAGTACCATTATTACAATTTTTTTTAAAAAAAATAGCTACGAATTTTGGCCGTAGCTATTATTCTGAAAACCGTAACTATTGCTGACTATAGAATATTGCTACAGATTTCATTCCACTTTTAGCTACTGATATTATCCGTAGCCGTGGGTACATTTCGCTATAGAAATTATAGCTACTACTTTTTTTCGTAGCTAGTGATATCTACTGCTACAGATCTAATCTGTAGCTGTAGGTATATTTTGCTACAGAAAGTATAGCTTCGGCCTTTATCCGTAGCTATTGATATCTATTGCTACGAATTTAAACTGTAGGTGTAGCTACTTTTAGCTATAGAAATTGTAGCTATGGCTTCTCTTCGTAGCTACAGATATTTATTACTAAGGATATAATTTGTAGCCATAGGTTTTTTGACCTTTAGCTACCCCACCAATAGCGACGGACGTGCTACGGACTTGATCCGTAGCAAAAGGTCTTTAGCTACGGTTTTTGGCCATAGCCTTTGCCTGTTTTTCTTGTAGTGAATAGTTGCGCACCACCACCCTGAGTGGATAGTGAATGAATGAATGAATAAGTGTGAAACTCCTGTTCAACAAGTCCACATATCAGTACGGTTCCTCTTTGGAAAATCACCAGGGTCTATTACACTCCAAACCAGATTGCTGCCCCATTGCGCACAACAAAGTGAGTGGAAGAGATCTCCCAATCCGCCTGCCAATATTGGGCCCGACTCGTCAATAGCGGACCCATTCCTTGAGCTGGTCAGACTCAGCCTAGCATTATCCCCTCCTATCGGGCAGGTAAGGCCATACTCCCTTCCAACCGACCATGACACAGTGGGAGATGCGGCCTAACGGTATACGACCCTCATGCACTCATGCATCCACTCGGTCTAGATGTTGAAGCAACCTCTAGAACCAAGAGGGTTCTGGGACTTTCACCCAGAGATATCTATAGCACCCCATGTAGAACAAATTTTTGGTGTTCCATCTGGCCATCCACGATATGCCTGTGAAGGTTCGGCCCAATTTTCGTTAAGGTGTATAGTAATCACAACACACAATGTAAGATGCATGAGTTATACAATCTAGTCATGTAACAATCCTGCGCATACCATGCGCTCATGTGAGACAATCTCCGTCTATCAGTGAGTCTTATAACAACCAGCACTATGACATATGCAATGGTCAATCATATCTCATAACAAACATGCAAATGATGCATATGGGCATGTATCATGATGCTATGCTGTCACATACTCATAATCGGTATCAATAACCGGCATTGACAATCGACCTCGATAATGTGGACATTTAACCAGCATTGCCCCCAAGGAATTGCCCACATAGAGCCTAGCATATAGTGGACCCATGGCCTCACACAAGAGCCAAATATACAACACCATGGGCCTCACTCAAGAGCTTAATACACATCACGATGGGCCTTTCACATGGGCCTAACATACGTCACAATGGGCTCCATTGCCTGACCCTCAAATGCATCACAATGGGCCTCATCACATGTCTCATATACATCACATTGGACCTTAAACACGAGCTAAATATATATCACAACGCACCTCAAATATAGGCTGTATATACATCACATTGGGCCTCAAACACGAGCTGAATGTACATTACAATGGGCCTCAAATACGAGCCGCAAATGCATCTCGTTGGGCCTCGACAATCGGAATCGGAATCAGCAATTAGAATCGGCCTCGACAATTGGCCTTGACAATCGGAATCGACAATCAGAATCGGCCTTAACAATCGAAATTGGAATCGGCATAAAAAATCGGCATTGATAATCAGAATTACAATCAGCCTAAACAATCGGTCTCGACAATCGAAATTGGTCTCGACAATCGAAATCGGTATAGACAATCGGAATCGGCCTCGACAATCGAAATCAGAATTGGCCTCAACAATCGGCCTCGATAATCGGAATCGGTATCAACAATCAGAATTAGCCTCGACAATCGTAATCGGAATCGGCCTCAACAATCGGACTCGACAATAGGAATCAGAATCAGCCTCGACAATCGGAATCAGCTTCGATAATCAGAATCGGCCTCAACAATAGGAATCGACTTCGATAATCGGAATCAACCTCGACTATCAGAATCGGAATCGGCCTCAACAATCGGAATCGGTATCAACAATCTGAATCGGCCTTGACAATCAGAATTGGAATAGGCCAAACAATCGACCTTGACAATCAAAATCGACAATCAGAATCGGCCGCGACAATCGGACTCGAAATTGGCCTCAATAATCAGCCTCGACAATTGGAATCAATATCGACAATCGGAATTAGTATTGATTATCAGCCTTGACAATCGGAATCGGAATCAGCCTCAACAATTAGAATCGACAATCGAAATTGGCCTCGACAATCGAAATCGTCCTAACAAAGGGCCTAAGGGAAGGCCATAATGTGGACATTTAACCACCATCGCCCATCATTGTGGACATGTAACTAACATTGCTCCCAAGAAGTGGTTCTCATAGGGCCAAACATATAGTGGGCTCATGGCCTCATATACGTAACAGGTGGGCCCTGCTTATAGGCCTTGAATACATAACATGTGGGCCCTACACATGGGCCTTATATATTATATCGGGCCTCATCATATGGGTCTCATATACAACACATCAGGCCTTATACACGTCATAATGGGCCGCATCACGGTGGGCCACATACATCACAATGAGACGCATCACATGGGCCACACTAATGGGCCTCATACACATGAAGTGGGCTATATCAGTGGGCCACACTAATGAGCCTCATAAATGGGCTACAAATTATCAAGGTGGGCCTCACAGATGGATTTTTGATGGGCCACATGTATATCAAAGTGGGCCTCTTAAATGGGCCACAAAATACATCAAAGTGGGTCTCTCGAATGGGCCACAAAATACATCAAAGTGGGCTTCACAAGTCAGAGCATGGATCACATCTAAAATCATTTCAATAATTGCAAGTGCAACATGTGTATCACTGTACACTGTCATTCCATGGGGCACATGGCCCACTAATGATGATCGGCACTATCTAAACATTGTCCAGGTAAATCAGCTCCGTCCAAACATTGTCTATGTAAATCAGCACCATCCAAACATTGTCCATGAAGATCAGCACTGTCCAAACATTATGGACAGTGTGGATGAAATAAATACATCATGGAGGTGTCCACCATCTAAATCACTGGACGGTGGAGATAAGACACGTACATCACAGTGGGTCACACCGTCCCACACAGTGGATGGCATGGATACATTCAGCGAGGTGGGTCCCATGTGGGTGTGGCCACACGTGCTACAACAAGGATAAAACACTGCATCACGGTGGCATCCCACAGCAGAAGAATGGTTGGATGGTTACATATGGTGGGACCCACAAAACTTGTTGCGTCTAAGCAGCTGCTGGTACACCAGCCAGATAGGTGGACGACAGAGGTAAAACACATACTTCCAGATGTGGCCCACTGTCCAGATCAGCTGGACGGTGAGGATCTACACATACATCACAGAGGGGTCCACGTGGAAGTGGGTCTGCACGCCCCAAAAATGGATGGTATGGATGAAAAAATACATACGTCATGGTGGGGTTGCAAAACTTGTTGACGTCAATGCAGCTAAGGCTGCTAGGACCCACCGCCCCCTGGACGGTCTGGATTTTCATTAAAGGTGGGTCCCACATCTCGTTCATCACGGTGAAGTCCACACATCCACGTGGACGGTGGATAAAACACGCACATTGGGGCTGGCCCCACCGTCCAAGGTCTGGACGGTGGGTAGCCTAGATGAAACGCATACATCATGGTGCGCTCCACATCTAGGATATTTGGACTATGGATGCAAGGCATAAACATCACGGTTGGCCCCACGGCATGGATGAAACACATGCATCATTGCTGGGCCACACATCAAGAGAGAGAGAGAAGGATCGGAGTAGCGGAGGGGCCCCGCCACTATGGGCCCCTCTTTATACATATCATACATCAAGATGGGTCCCACCATAAGTGGGCCCTCTAATCATCAAAATTAACAAATAAAATCACCCACCTTTGATCTTATTGGACTTCTTCCATCAACGCATCTTAGAGCTCTAAGGGATGCATTTCAACGGTGGAGATGGTCTTTGGATGGTGGGATTAAGTAGTAGGGAGGTGGGCCACACTAGCTTCTCCTTTCTCCCTTAGAAATGTTTGACGTGGATTGCTTGGAGAATGAGGGAGAGAGATGAGAGAGAGGGTTGTAAGAGAGAGAGATGGGTGAGTGATGTGTGAGTGATGGGGAGTGATGGGTGGAGAGAGAGAGTTGACTTTGGGGTTGCTTGGGGATGGGGCATGTACTTGACATGTGAGGTGATGTGGTACTTGATTGATGGGATGTGATGTGATGTGAATGATTTGAAAGATTGTCTTGGGTTTACAAATGCGCGGCGTTTTTCTCAAACTAAACGGGGGCCCACATCTCCTGGCATGGGTATCACCTCGGCGTGTAATACATGGCGTCGAAACCACGGCGATGGCGCAGTCGCAAGGATATAAGTCTCGAGCCGAGCCGACTCTGGAATATGGGATACGACTTAGGGTCGCGCGTAAATGTTGATTACAGATCGCGGGTTGCCGGAATTCGACCGAGAGGACCGCGGAAGCCTATGGAACAGTACGGGCTAGGATACAGGCCTTACAGCTCTCCCCACCTAAGAAAAATTTTATCCTCAAAATTTAAACTGCAATACAACCAATACAGAGCTTACCAAGGGAGAAAAATCCTATCCGAACACAACATGCCAACATAATCAAACACCTAAGAGATGGAGACAATGCCCACGAATCTCAGCCTCTTACTCCCAAGACGCCTCATTAACACTACGACGATCCAACTGGACCTCAGATCCTGATCTGAAATGATCGAAACTGAAATACTATGCAACCTCACAATCTCAACGGTAGGGAACTATATCAGAAAATCTCTAAGTTATTCGAACTCGGGATCTAACCATTCTAAGTTCTCAACAATCATCGAGTGAAGGATAGCTATTAGCAGATATGTGATGTTATCTTCATGTATTCCCAAGTTATGCCCTGATACCAACTTCTGTCACGCCCCAAACTCGAAAACTGGGTTACAAAATTCCTGATCGTCGAATCCAGTGCCGACAGCCTCCGTAGTACCCTATTCTCGGCTCCCAGCGTGCATGCGCAAGATTTCTATCCTGGGATCCTATAAGGAAGATTTTTAATTTACTTTAGTCTCGTAATAAGCATAACTACAAGTATATGCAAATCACTAAGGCAACATCATCATCACATATCCACTAATATAAACATTTCAATACAGTGCTGAAAGGGAATACATATATCGAAAATCAAAGCTCCAAAAGTCCGCTGCACGCTCCAAGCTCGACGTTGCTGCGACCTAACGCTATCATGTATAAGCTTATAGAAAGCTTAGAGGGTGGTGAAAGTGTTTGCAAGGTAAGTACCAAGTATGCAATATCAGAGTAATTAGAGTAAGCAAAAATACTGACAAGCCCATAAATGCTATCAATAATACGGGCATGTTAATAAATCATACAATATTAGAGTAATACGAAAACATACTGATAAGCCCATTAATACCAACGGCCTTATCCAGGCTATGTGATGTAAAAATATAAAAACCAATATTATATGCTAAAGAGGCAATGTAGATCAACTATTCAATGTGGAGACATAGTAAGCCAAATATCAGATGCCGATGATGCAATGCAATATGCAAATCCTGAAGAGCCATGGATACCATCAACCTTAATTATGTTATGCAATATAGAAGTACAGTAAACCAAATGCTATGTGCTTAGGATGCAATGCGATGCGAATGAAATGACTAAGCTGGAGTGTGAAGTTGGGATGATAGCACGTAGTATCACAGGCTACGGGGTCCACCATAAGGGACTTTTATCCAAACCAGTCTCATACCTAAATTTAGATAATCAGACTCAATGTGGTAAACTCCTGATCTCAGGTTAGTCACGAGCCCCAACCGAAATTCTTATCATTGCGAAGATACACGTAACAAATATTTGCGCACCATCAGCCCAAGTGGATAGTGAATGAATGAATGAATGAGTATGCAACTCCTTCTCAATAAGTCCACATATCAGTATGGTTCCTCTCTGGAAAATCACTGGAATCTATTACACTCCAAACCAGATTGCCGCCCCATCGCGCACAACAAGGTGATTGGAAGAGACCTCACTATCCGCCTGTCAAATGAGCATGGTTGGGGAATTTAATTATTTCCTATGGTTGCAAGTAAAACAACAACCTAATGGTATTTTTATTTCTCAAACCAAATATGCTTTAAACTTAATTAAAAGTTTGGATTCAAAAATGAAAAAAATTTCGATACTCCCATGAGTACTACATTAAGACTCTCAAAAGACTCTACAGGTAAAAGTATGGATCCTAAATTATATCGTAGTATGATTGGCATTTTACTTTATTTAACTGTAAGTAGACCTGATATTGCTTTTAATGTTGGTATTTGCGCTAGATATCAATCTGACCCTAAAGAGTCCCATCTAACTGCTGCTAAGCGAATTATGTGATATGTCGCAAGTTCAGTTAATTTGGGTCTCTGGTATCCATATGATACTAGTGTTCAGTTGGCTGGGTACATAGATGCTGATTGGGCCGGTAATATCGATGATAGGTAATCAATCAGTGGTGGTTGTTTCTATATTAGAAATTGTTTAGTTTCTTGATTTAGCAAGAAACAAAGTTCCGTATGGTTCTCAACTGCTGAGGTTGAATACATCGCAGCTAGAAATGCATGTACTCAGCTTGTATGGATGAATAGAATGTTAAGCAATTATGGGATTGCACGGGATTCAACGGTTTTATATTGTGATAATTCCAGTGTAATAAATATATTTAAAAATCCAATACAATATTCATGAACCAAGCATATTGACATTAGATATAATTTCATTCGTGAATTAGTGGAAGAAAAGACAATCTCTTTGGATTACATTCCAACTGAGACTCAACTTGCTGACATTTTCACTAAACCGCTCGACAAAAGCAGGTTTAATAAATTGAAATTTGATCTTGGTGTGTGCAATTTAAATTGATTATTCATGCATTTCTATATTATAGTTTATATATTTATTAAATTATAATTTTAAATTTTAGAATTATGTGAAGAATGCATGTTTTTGTCTTTACACGACCAATCGAGGACGTACTCAACTAGTCGTGGCACGACCGGTCGAGGACGTCCCACAACCAGTCGTGTAGCACGTTGAATCTTTTAATTTGGGGAAAAACCATTTCTTCCTCATTTTCTCTTTTTTCTCCAACGGGCCGTAGCACGACTAGTCGTACCCAGCTTCTTGATTCATCAAGGTTAGTGCATTATTTCAGTTTTTCTTATAGATTCAAGCTCTAATCACTTCATTTTCTTCCTTGGAGTGCTTGATTTTAAGTTGCCTTGAAGTTTTTGCGGTTTTCTTTTCCAAAATCTATTTTTGAGAAAACCCATTCCACATCTTTTGCAACTCCTTGCTTCTTTGATTTTTCTAGTTACAAATGGATGCTAGAGGAAAAAAGAAAAACACTCGTGGTCCATCATCTCGTTCTTTAACTATAACAAAATGCCACCTTCAGTCACCCGAAGATGATCCCTCCTACGTGAAGGATTTACAAGTGTGCAATGTTATGTTGAATGACCTGTTGATCTTGATCACATTGCTCCTTTTAGTCTCCTTCCACTTCTTCAAGCTATAGGATGGGCTAACATTTTACATTGGGGTGGGGTGGCATACCGGTCTATTACGCACGTTACGTTTGCTTTCATTTCTGATTTTTCAACTGAGAATTTAACTTTTATAATTACAACTAAAGAAGGCCCATTTCAAGTTGATCGACAACTGATTTCTGGCCTAATGGACATACCTGTTAATGATGACGGTATTCCACTTAGCACTCTAGTTGAGAAACCCTCAGAATCAGAAAAATGCATGCTTACTAGAGCATTATGCAATATGGATGCGCAATGGAGTCAAAATGGGAATGCGCTTGCTTCAAAGTACTTGTTACCCAGATACAGGGTTCTTCATTGAATATTTATTTCAAATCTGTATCCACGTTCTAGTAACAAAACAGAACTGACTTCCTTTATGGTTCGAATTTTACATTCCATCATCTCAGGCACAAATATCTGTCTTCCTTCTTTGATCTATCATTCTATCATTCAATTCTGTCTCCATCTTGGACATAGTGATATTCCATTTGTATTTGTTATGACTGTGTTAGCTACTCACATGCTAGTTGCTATGCATGTTGGAGAGGCTCCTATTCATCACCTTATTTTCAACAACTCAAATATACACAAAATGAAGTTGCGGTTAGCTGAAGGCCAAGTGGATGTTGGTGATGGTGGTGCTGGAGCTGTGAATGAAGAAGAATGTGGCGATCTACCTCCTAATGATATAAATATGGATGATATCTTCAATGAGATTGAATCAGATTCTGAGGCTGACCCTGACTATCAGCCTTCTAATTTTACTGAGTGATTACAATCACTTGAGGAACAGGTGGCTCAGATTCGTGTAACTCAAGATTCCCAATTTGCTTATATGCGCAAATATATGAGGCGCTTAAACAAGGGTGTACACCAAATTGATCCATCTATTCCTACACCATCTTCTGGATCTGATTAAGTTTTTTTGGGCTGTAATAACTCTTGTGATACTTAACTTTTTTTTTCAGTTTTTGAGACTGACTTTGGATGAATTTAGTTTATATTAGTTAATGATATGTGATCTTTGAATTTGCTTATATCTTTCATAACATGACTAGTTGCTTTCTTATTCCTCTTTTCTTTTCCTCTTCCATATCTTAGTTGCTTCCTTTTTCATATTGTGACAAAAAGGGGAAGAATTATTTTGTTATGCTTATATGGATATGGATTGGGATTGGATAGTAGTATTTTTTTTTGGATATACGTGTGCTACTTAGGGGGAGTAAGTAAGGAGGTGTTTTGACTAGTTCATGATGATGTGTGCTAAGTTGATGATAACGGTGCATGATTCTTTAACCAGTCTGTAACTGGTTTTCTTAACTGGCGGTGCATGATTTTTTATTGAGATGTTTCTCTTATTTTTGAGTGTGTTTTTCACAAATTTAACAAAGGGGAGATTGCAAGTACTATGGTTTCATGCTCCTTTGATTGTCAATTTTTGTAGTGCCAAAACCTCAATCTGTGTCTTGTGTAACACATTGGTATATATGTTCAAGGCAATGCATCACATGTACAAGGAGAATGCTTCAAGTCAAGAACAAAGATCTACTTCAAGAAGCAAGATTAAGTACATTGTTTTCTTCTATAAGCTTCAAAGCTTAGTGTTTTAAAACTACATCGAAAGACGAGATCTTATTCAAGACTCAAGGTGAAGTATAACTCAAGAACTATGAATTCAAGCTTCCAAAAATATCAAGTTTAAGTTTCATCATATGTCGAGATCTCAAGCTTAATGAACGTCAAAGATCATCCATCATCGAAGAAAAGAAGGTTCAATGTTCATACTTCATGGTTAAGGTATGAAAGACCTTAGATTGACCTTAGGGTAGATCATTTCGGATACATAAGTCAATTGCTTATTTTATAAGTGTTTTGGTCTATTCTTCGACTAGTCCTGGACTCTTTTCGACTAGTCCTAGCACTGGCTCGACCAGTCCAAGAAATTCTAAGACCAATCATAAGTTTGTTGTAAAATTTTGAAATCTTTTTATTAAGCCACGACCAGTCTTAGAGTCTGCTCGACCGGTCATGTGAACAATGCACAACTCGTTCACGACCAGTCCAGAACTACGACTCAAACTCCAGAAACTATTTTTGGCTCCTCACGACCAATCGTAGGTCATGACCAATCGTGGAGGTCTCATGACCGGTTGTGAAGTGCCTACGACTAGTCGTGGAACAGTTTTATCCGATCGCACTCAAAATTTCAAAAAATTTCATTTTATGACCAATCGTAGTGTCCACAGGACTAGCCAAAGATGCGATTTACTGCAACTATAAATAGAGCACGATTTTCGAGTTTAATATCCAATTCAAGTAAAATCAAGGCATCACTCTAAGAGATAAGTTTGTTATCTTCTTAAGCTAGATTGTGCATATTTAATATTTTCTTTTTATTAGCTTTTTATATTTGATTTTGTTTCCTGCATTCCAATCTAATTTGAAAGAGGAATTGTGATATTCCACTTCTTGGAATCAAAATCAAATAGAGGTAGCCCCAACTTGATTTAATTAAAATCAATTAGAACCTAGAACTATTTCAAAGTGAGTGTGGACATTGAATTTCTATATTTGAATTTCTACTCCATCTTGGTTCTTAGGGCTACAACAAAAGGAGAAATCCAAGAATTTTACATTATTGTAATTTCTATTATATTGGTTTCTTTTGAGTTAAGCTAGAAAATTCTCATTCTTTTTGGTTATCTGAGGAGAGCCAGAAAACTCAGAGAGTGTGGTTTTTGAATTGTGTAAGCCCACTTGAAAGACACAGTTGTGAGGGTTTTAGGTGAACCTGAGAAAAACCTATTTTCATAGTGAACGCTAATATCCACTATGTGAGGATATTAGGAGTGGAGTAGTTGTGTGGCTGTTGTTGAACAATTGGTGTACACACAAGTGAACCGCTATAATTCTTTGTGCTTTGTGGATGTGTGATTTTATTTTTATATCGTTTATCATTCAAAGTTGTGGGATGTATTTGTGGATGTGAATGTTGTAATATTTTCATTTCAAGCATTGTGGGGAATGTTGTAATAGTATAATTTTTAATTCTTGCTATTTTATTTCTCTTCAGTTTGTGTTATTGATTCTTAGATTGTTCTAGTAAGGTTATCCTTGCCACAAACTCTTGGTTTTTATGGTGTAAGGTTGTCTTTAAAACATCTAGAATTTTAAGGTTGCTTTACATTTTAGTATTGTGGATTGTTTAAAGCGCTATCTTTGCTTTATTTAATTAAATTTTTTGACCAGCTTGTAAATGGGTCCGCTATTGATAGGTCGGGCCAATATTAGTAGGCGGATAGTAAGGTCTCTTCCACTTGCATGGTTGCGCATCCAGTGGGCGGCGATGTGGTGTATAGTGTACTAGACCCCAGTGATATATATATTTCAAAGATAAACTCCACTGATATGAGGATTCAGATGAGATTTGGCATGCTTGAGTTGCACCTCGCATATAACATTAGTCTTGTAGGCCTTGCATCGCATAGCCTTGGTATAACCGATAGCATTCATGTCTCGCATCGCATGGCCTTGGTATGGCCGATAGCATTCATGCCTTACATTGCATAGCCTTGGTATGACTAATGACATTCAAGGACTTATTAGCATTTCCGCACTCTGATATTGCATACTTGCATTTCTACTATGCGCACACACTTTCACCACCCTCTAAGCTTTCTATAAGCTTATATACGACTATTGCGTGCTAATGAAGCTATGTCATAGTTGAGCAGGAGCAGGAGCGTGCCGCAGAGCTTCTGAAGTTTTGTCATTATTATCACTGTATTTCCCTTTATGCACATTGTACTCAAGTTTTGGTTATAGTGGATTTTTGTGATGGTGTCATCATTATTGTTCATGGGTTATGCTTATAGTTATGCTTATTACGAATCAAATTCATGTTCAAAATTCTTCTTTTAGGATCCCAGGATCGGAACGTGGTATATGGGTGCCAGAAGCCAAGAATGAGGTACTACAGAGGCTGTCGGCACCAGATTCAGAGATTTGGAATTTTGTGAGCTCAGTTTCCGAGTTTGGGGCGTGACAGGTGAGTTATTCCTGATTTATATATGGTAAATTAGATTTATCTAGCCTGTAAATTTTCATATTAAAACCCAAATTTGCACCCTACGTTGGAAACCCTAGATCTACACAGTAAACTCTATTTTCATCCTATCCATATAGATGGCATGTCTGTTTCGACCAGAAATGAAAAGTATTTGATTTGGGAAATTATCTCACTCAATAATGACAAATAGACATGATTAAGAGAATAAGCATCAAATTTATTCATTATAAGTTCATTACGTTTTTTTGATCCTCTGATTCCAAGATAGAATTTTAAAAAAATACAAAAGTGCAAGTATTAAATACGCTTAAAATATGAATTTCGGCAGTATTCCAGCTCATGTCAGTCATATCTCAAGGGGAGATGAGTTATACGGGCCTTCCGTGCACTTTGTCCCCCATTGACATGATAAAAGAGTGCCTGGATCCCTTTGGAACATCTGAAACGGCCTGAGATCCTGAGAAAATATAACATAGTGTTGCCTCAAAGAGCTCCCACGCACCTCGCATTAAGTGCTGCGGGCCGGC
Source organism: Magnolia sinica (assembly GCF_029962835.1). Taxonomy (NCBI): domain Eukaryota; kingdom Viridiplantae; phylum Streptophyta; class Magnoliopsida; order Magnoliales; family Magnoliaceae; genus Magnolia; species Magnolia sinica. The sequence continues at coordinate 82,069,989 of NC_080575.1, read as the reverse complement.
GCAACTCACATGGAGTGGCGTGGTCTGGCCCTCCTGCACTTCCTCTCCTTCTCTCCATTTCCAATACCTGTCCAAGGCACTGGTCTTCCGAACATCTGATCTTTTAAATGAGGGGGGTAGGAGAGTATTTATAGGTTTCTGCACGTGTGAACCCTTCAATCTCGTGCCGTGGACCCCACTTCGCATCATTGCGTATAACAATTACAACCATCCTAATGACGAATTTCGCGGACTCGCGCAACTGTTATGAGTAACGCGGATCTGCGCTACTTCACTATTCCACGCAACTCAATTCTTCAGCGCAACTTGAATCTTCTGCAATCTGTTCCCCGCACAACTTGTTTCTTGCACAATTGGTGGTCCGCCCAACTTGACTTCCCTTTCACTTTAATCTTCAACCTTCCCTCTTTAATTCCTTTCCTTAACTAAATTTTATGCTCCAACACCTCATAATAGGCAGGGCTACCTATTTTGGATCCTTGATGCGCAACAAACCAAACTCCTATCGACCCATGAATTTTTTGTGCCCCAACAGATGCTCCCTCAATTCTTCTTTGATTGATTTACGAAATCAAATGGAGAATCAATCTTCTCTTACACAAAAATCCTCTCTCGAAAAAGGATTCTTCATGAAAATAGAGTTAGTCGCATAGCGGAGAAGGATCGCCTGAACGGAGAACCGAAGGGTCTAGCCCAAAAGAATCAAGCTCGGAGGAATCTTGTTCGAATGGATTGTTGTCAAACGAATCACTGTCGAAGGAATTGAGCTCGAATGAATTGCGGCTGAAGAATGAATGGATGATCAGGCCCGGACGAAAGACTGAATAGTGCGAACGGAAGACTGAATGATCGTACTCGAACAGAAGACCGAATGATCACGCTCGAATAGAAGACTAAATGATCACCCTCGAACAGAAGACTGAATGGCCCCAGTTAGAAGCACTGAGTGAATGGTTCAATAGAGAGGATAATGCAGCAACAAAAGCACTCTATCTTCATAATGGTCAATCAGATAGAATGCCTTTTTACAATTAGAGCTACAATTGCATCCTCCATAGTAACTTGATCAAAGAACTGTCCTTTAATGCTGTTACTATGGCAATAATCTCTTCGATCAACTCCAGCGACTCTTTCTTTGAACTCTATGACTAGGGAATTGTTCTTTAATGTTGTTCTTGCTGGAACAATCTCTCGATTAGTTCCTTTATTCATAGTCTGCATAATCTAGGTTTTTGAATGGTAATCTTTCTTGCCAAATTAACCGGAATTAGTATCTCCATATATCATAATTTTCCAATTTAGTTTCATGAAGTATTGATAATTTTGAAATATATTAAAAGCTTTTTAGAATAATTGTAATATTTGCAGTATGATAATGATTTGGTCATTCATCTTTGTGTTGGCCAGTAGGTTTTGCATTGCATTTGCTGCATTCTTTACTCATTATACTGTGCTTTCGGAGATGTTATTTCTGGTTCTAAAGTTTCAACCACTGAGTCTTTTTTAGTTTGTACTCCTTTGTAGAAGTTATCAACAATGATTCCATCTCTTTTGGCGAACATTCATTCCTTGTCTCCATCAGGTCTATTACTCTTTTCATTGAGAGAATGTAATAAGTTTTAGTGAGAACCATATTATCCCAGCCGATCATGTAACCGAGCTTTGATATGGAGGCAACTTTTGAATATCAATACTATATGTCATTTCATAATTCTCAACTATAACTATCACATTTCTTATTGATGGATGCATTGATGTGCCCAATAGACTATGACATACATATTCTGCGAAGCAAAGCATGCTGCTACTCTTGGAAGATAAATAACATTCAGCGTTCCTTTAAGGAATTGAAAGAATATATCTAAGTCATCAAGGCGTCTAGAAGAAAATGATAATCCTTTGCTATTTTATTTTCTGATGCCTTTGAGAATTTTGCGAGATAATATATCTTCATCATCAACAAGGTAAGAGATAGAAAGGCCATGCCGCTCTTGTCAGAAGGATAAATATACTTTTGACTGAACACATTTTGACTGGACATGACTTGACAGAACTTGACTTGACTTAACCGGACTTAACTGGACTAAACTTGACTAGACTGAACTTGACTAAACTTGACACTTTTACACACAGTTTAAGCTCGTAAGTAGTTAGAACCACACACAGTTTAAGCTCTTAAGCAGTTGGACCAATCACTGTTTAGACTCATAAGTAGTTGGAGTTGGTCTTACATGAATGACCACTGTAACTCTCTAGAGTTCACGGGGCTTATCGCGGCCGGGGAACTCACAAACTGTGATCCATCAGAGGGGCCCAGTGAAGCTACTGAGGCAGTGAACTCGATAGGATTTACGCATAGGGTTGTCCACAATAATTCTCTAGAGTTCATGGGGCACACAAGGCTACCGTGGGGGTACCAAATCCAAAGCCACTAGTCCATCAATGAGGGCTCATCTTACTTCAGAGACCTGTCCTCACACATTACTACTGAATTCAAACTAAGGATCTGGGGAGTCATCTTACTTCAGAGACTCACTTTTCCTTCATCTGCAAGGTCAGACCCTTTCACGAGGGGGCGCTCTCTTGCTGCCCACGTGACGTTGCCTGAAGCTGTACAAACGGCATAGGTCACTGCCCGCATGGGTGCGCGTGATGCTCTTTTCGGGCTTTTTAAGGCCACAGGCAACACTGCTACTGCATAATTCTACCATATCGCCATTGCCAATAATGATAAGCCTTATGCACGTTCGGCTTCATAATGGCATCTTTCTCGCCATCATATGTGATAAGTCGCCATTGTTGTCACAATTCTCGTACTTAGCTTTATAAGCTTATTCTACCACTTGTAAATGATTAATTGGCATTGCTGAAATAATAAAAAGAAATTAATATGCCACATACGCTGATGATATGAAACAAAATTTTATAATTAAGATAGTATATGAGCCTGGCGGTGCTATTGATTTTGATAAATTTAAATGGCCTTATGCTAGTAAGATAATGATAGTAATAACAGCTTTGGCGATTCAACGATAATCATTGTCGCATTGGTGATTTACATTTTGCGATTCGGCGATAATCATTGGCGCATTGGCGCATTGGCGATTTGCATTGGACGATATGTGTTTGGCGATTTGGTGATAATCATTGGCACTTTTTCATTGACTCACTTGGATGTGATATGCTTTGAAGGCCTGCATTTCATTAGTATTCAAAGAGAAATACAATGTTAGAAAGAAACATAGAATTTTGCCTTTGTATGCTTTTGTCTGCCCACTTTTAATTGAGAAGAATTATGTCGCGAATCTTATGAATCAAAACTGCATATACATTCAGGCATGATATATTTCTATGAAACGGGCATTGACTGGTATACTTATGCCTCACCCATCTTAATCTATCACCTGGTAGGCCCCATTGGAGTATACTTCTGAAATTATGTATGGGTCATCCCATTTAGGGTCGAACTTGCCCCCAGTCTTACAAGTGACCACTATCAGTCTTTTCAGCATCAATACCATATTGCCTCTTTTAAAAGAGCGATGCTTGACCTTTCTGTCAAAAGCAGCAGAGTTCTTGCTTGATATAATCGTAATCACTGTTGGGCTGCTAATTGCTTTTCATCTAGCAAATCTAATTCTGCCAGCTTGATCTTAGCGTTTTCATCATCAGTAATTAACTGATGTAAAGCTATTCTGAGTGATGAAACTTGCATTTCGATGGGGATAATAGCTTCATCCCCATAAACCAAAGAATATGGTGTAGCTCTCGTTGCAGTACGATGGGAAGTTCGATAAGCACATAGAGTTTCTTGCAGCTTCTCGTCCCAGTCACATTTATATCCTGCAACTGTTTTCTTCAATATTTTTCACAATCGTCTTATTGAATGCTTCAGCCAACCCATTAGTTGGCGGATAGTAAGGTGTTGAAAATGAACGTTGGATATCAAACTTTTGGCATAATTTCTCCATTCCTCTATTCTTAAATGGGGTCCCAGTGTCAGTGATGATCTTCTTCGGAATACCGCAGCAGTATATTATTGCATGCCATATGAAACTCATGCATCATTCTCCTTGACATTTCTTAGCACGATAGTTTCAGTCCACTTCGAGAAATAATCCATTATCCAACATTATTCGTTTTATCTACTTATTACCGACATGGCCTGCAACCATCAACGGTCTGTTATGTACTTCGCCGCAAACTAGATCATCATTGGAGAAAGAAATGACTGGCATGTAATTTCTTCATGTTCCATCTCTGTGAGCAATGCCTTTCTGACATTGTTATCGGATAGAGCTTGAATTAGGCTGTAACGAGAATCTTCTAAAAGTAGTAATGTGTCGTACACGTTTAGTCGAGTTGGTATGCCTTTCAGATGACTCACCACATCATACGTTACTTTTTCAACTTTATTTTTCCTTTTTTTTTTCTAATACTGTCACAACATTCTTCAAATATTTCTCTTCTTGTTATTTCAGTGTTCTGTTTATGGAGACTTTTTATCCTTTTACCCGAGTGTAATGTGATTACTGCAGCTTTACCCGTTTGTCTCAACGAATGGCTTTCATCCATTTCTCTTATCCTTTTATTCTTTTACCAGTGTTCTTTATACACTCGTTGTTAATTTGTTACTCTTGTATCTGTCAGAGATCAACAATAGAACTTAATTAGCATTTATTTGCAAATATTTTCTACCCGGAGATGAGAGAAAGGACATTCCTACTGAGAGTTGCCATTTTGGCGCCTTATAGGGCGCCAAATAATGATGAAATTCTCTAAGTTATTCTGGGTTTGATCCCTAGCAGAGTCGCCATTTTGTTTCGACTAAAAACGAAGAGTATTTGATTTGGGAAATTATCTCACCAATAATGACAAATAGAAAGGACTAAGAGAATAAGCATCAAATTTATTCATTCTGAGTTCATTACATCATTTTGATTATGTGATTCCGAGATAGAATTTCTAGAAAATGCAAAAATACAAGTATTGAATAGGCTCAAAATATGAATTTTGGCAGTATTTCGGCTCATGTTAGTCATATCTCAAGGGGAGATGAGTTATGCTGGCTTTCCGTGCACTTTGTCCCTCATTGACATGATAAAAGAGTGCGTGGATCCCTTTGAAACATCTGAAACAGCCTAAGGACCTGAGAAAATACAGCATAGTGTTGCCTCAAAGAGCACCCGCGTAACTCACATTGAGTGGTGCGGGCCAAGGAGTTGTGCGAGCCAGTGCAACTCACATGGAGTGGCGCGGGCCTACCCTCCTGCACTTCCTCTCCTTCTCTCCCTTTTCAATACCTATTTGAGGCACTGGTCTTCCGAACATCTGATCTTTCAAATGAGGGGGGTAGGGGGTATTTATAGGCTTTCGCACGTGTGAGCCCTTGAATCTCGTGCCGTGGACCCCACTTCACATCATTGTGTCTCAATCACAACCATCCTAATAGCGAATTGTGCGAACTCACGCAACTATTATGAGTAGCATGGATCTGCGCTACTCCTTGATTTCACGCAACTCAATTCTTCAGTGCAACTTGAATCTTCTGTAATCTGTTCCCCGCGCAACTTGTTTCCTGCACAACTAGTGCTCTGCGCAACTTGACTTCTCTTTCACTTCAATCTTCAACCTTACCTCTTTGATTCCTTAACCAAATTTTATGCTCCAACACCTCATAATAAGCAAAGCAGCCTATTTTGGATCCTTGATGCGCAGCAAACCAAACTCCTATCGACCCATGTATTTTTTGTGCCCCAACAATGTTGTTGTGAGTTAATCTCATAATATGTGCTAACTTTGTTAGAGAAGTTGATCTTAAGTGTGTGCACGAGTATCAAGCAGCTTTGGAAGCCAATCCAACTCTTGAAGTTGAGGATCGTCATTCAAGCTTTTCTAAATCGTGATAGTTAGCTTCATTCATTTATCTTCGTGCATTCATCTTATCGATTCTGTAATATACTATTCAGAAGAAATGATGATGGGTGTTAGTTTCAATTTGAGTAATTCTTCATGGATGATTAATGTTTATATTTAAATTCAAGCACCTGAACATGATAGGGATCTTAAATACCCTTATTCTAGTTTGGAACGAACATTTTATCTATATAGGTACTATTGATATTAAACGCGGCTTGTTTTACCACTTATGATTACTTGATGGTGTTTTTGGAGGTCCTCGAACTAGTGGTCATTTTACCTAATAGATTAAATGAAATTTTTTATTGTGAACTTATCATCTTGTGGATCATTTGTACCTATGTAGCTTCTGGGGATAATCCACTTATATCGCATCCTTGAATATAATATTTATCCCTTGGGGCTTTGATGGAATAATTGCCCTATGTGGTTTTGATGAATTATTTTCGTACAACCTAGTAATGTAAGTTCCACTTGTTGAACTATGATTGGCCATTAGTTAAAGATATTACCTTTAAAATATCATATTTGTTAGAGTCCCTTGAGTCTAGGATGGTGGTATGGGATACTATGCTGAGTTGTTGGCCTATAATAGGTGACGAGCCCCATAGTGACATTTGAGCTTTCATAAATTGGCTGGTTGCAATTGGAATAATAATGGTTGGGCTAATCATGCATTTCATGGCATGCGAACTTTACCGGGTAGTTGATATAAGACGCGGGATTTTCTTAGGTCACTATGGGTTGTACTGTAAAGTATTTTACCAAGTAATCCTCAGTTATCGTCGTGTGCATTTGACTACTATGAGTTGTCCTTTTCGCATGGACTTTTCAGAATGTCTAGTTCTCCTTGGGTGTATCGTAGAGTACTCTTCCAGGAAGCTAGATCACCTTGGGTGTCCTCATTACTTGGTTTTTTTTTTGGGTAGCTAGTTCTCCTTGGGCATACATATGAGTACTCCTTCAAGTGGCTAGTTCTCCCTAGGCGACTTTATTGCTAGCTAAATGAGCATGTGCATGCATTCATGCATTTAAACAAGAAAATCATTGTGAAATTTATTTAACGATTGCACATCTGATGAACTCTATACAATTACTATGATGGTGGAATAGTGGAAGGTAGTGGGACCAAACTAGGAGTGGTGAGGTTTGGCTATGATGGTGAATGATCAAGGTCTGCTTCAAGGATCAACATGGGAATGATCGGAGAGGGTACATCAGAGATGACAACTGGAGTTTTAAATGGAAACGTGTTCTCAACAAAAGTGACGTCTTTAGAGGTGAAAATACATTTCTTTTTAGGATCATACACTCTTTAATTCTATTGCCCAAAAGGATAAACGACAAAGATGCATTTAAAAGTGCATTCTCTAAATTTTTGTTTATGAAAATAAAAAGTATGGGCATAACACAAACATCCAAAGACCCAAAATGATCATATGATGGTTTATGTTTGAAAAGCATTTCGTATAGAGTTTTACCATCAAGATTGGGAGTGGGTATCTGATTGATAAAATAAGTAGCAGTTAAGACACATTTCCCACAAAAGGACAAGGGTAAATAAGCTTGAAAGCGTAAGACTCGGGAACTTCAAGCAGATGTCGATATTTGTGCTCAACAATCTCATTTTGTTTTGTGGGTTCAACACAAGTTCATTGATGAAGAATACTACTTTTGCAGAAAAAAAAAAATCTAACATTGAATTTGAGAGAAATTCGGTACCATTGTTGGTGCAAATTTGGCAAACCTGACATTGCAACTGAGTTTTAACCATGGCACAAAATTTTTTGAAAAGTGAGCATGTCTCGATTTAAAACGCATAAGAAAAACCAAAGTGGAACAAGAATAATCATCAACAATGGTGAAGAAATAGTGGGTACCAATATGAGATTGTGTGGGATACCCATCCCAAAAGTCATGATGAATCAAATAGAATTGAAGTATACTCTGAGTGCAACTTAATGGAAAAGGATGACGAGTTTGCTTAGCCCTTTGATATATGTCACAAGGAGAAGATGTAAAAGTAGAATCTGAATTGAAATACATCTGAGATAAGCAAGACGTGGATGGATGAAAAAGATGCATGTGCCAAGTGTTGGGACTAATAGATTGAGTAGCGAGCATGCGGATGGGGTGAAGAATGGGGGTGTATGGTAGTAATATAATCCATCTCTTACTTCACCTACTCCAAGTAGCTTCTTCGATGATAGGTCCTAAAAATATAAAAACTGGAAAAAAAATATGATACCACAATTTGAACTTTAGTGAGATGACTCACAGACAGAAGGTTAAAATAAAATTTTTAAATATAGAGGACATCTTGTAAAATCAAATCTTGAGATAAAGAGACTGAGCCAACATGAGCTATGGGGTGACATCCCCAATTGATAATGTTATAGATTTAGCTTCAGAAGTTGTGATGGATTATATAAAAATGAGAGATTTGGTAACATGTGAGTAGAGGCCATTATTGAAAAAAGCCCACATACTAGATTAAAGGGAACAAAAGAAGAAGGAAATTGAGCACGTATAAAAATAGCCTAGACAAGGCTAATGAACGTTGGAAGATCACGATCAGATCTTGATCTTGATGTAGAGATCATACCCGTCAACTATCATCGATGCCTAGATCTAAAGAGATGGGTGGCAGCATATGGCCAAACCTAGGACTTTGGGGGCAACAAATGTGATGACAAATGTGAGGGTTGTGAAAGACAGAGGTCCCAATATTCGGCTTGATATGTTTGCTATGACACCAAATGTCAACAAACAGAGGACACGATAGAAATATTGGGCCAGAATATGGTGATGATGTTTCGAGAATCAAGTAACCAACAAGCTGGATTGAGGCTTTGATTGTTGGAGTCGAGTGCACGGTAACAGAGGACCCTTTTGGCTCTAGTGATTTTTCAGAGGAGATAGGGTCGAGGAAGAACGCCGCTGTCGTCGATGGAGATGATGACGGTGGAGAATAATCAACTTGACGGGTTCAACATATTTGAGATTTCAAGAGGCTTGCGGGAATGAACTCGGATTGTTTGTCAACCATGGTGTAACATGATAGGCCTTAGGGTTGGTTGAGGATTCGGATCAATCAGTAGCAAGAATGGCAAAGAGATCTATCGGGGCAGGGATGCAATGGATCCAGATGTGAAGATGGAGGTGGTGAGACAAAGATGGGTTTCAACGGAGAGGCACTGGATTAATAGAGAAGGTGCTACAGTTTTCGGTGGGATTCATTGGATCAGGCTGGAAGATGTGGCATGCCGGAAACAGAAAAGGAGAAGAGAGTTCCGCAGTCTAGAAGCATCGTTGGTGCGAGTTGCTTGGAGAAGAGGGTTGGGCAATGGAGATCGAGATCAGGTTTCGCAATCTGATGGAAATGGTTGAGGTTTTGGGCAGAGACAAGCGCCGAATCTGGAGAACGCCCAACAACAATGGCCGTTGTTGGAAGAGATGAGACCTGCAGAACGCGATGATGATGATGTGTGTATCAGTGGCAAAGGAGGGGGCGTATTCTCCAGATTTGGAGATCAGCCATTGATGAAGAAGAATCCAGATCGATTATGGATGTGGCCGTTCGTGCAGTACGTTTGGGCCGCCGGAATCAACGGAGGAGATGTGACAACGATGATGCCACGACGGCTGGATGATGTAGGTGTCAACGGAAGACGGATTGTACACCCTGTGTGCCGAAAAAAATCAAGTCGGGAGGATTCGTCGGACAATCAAGAGGTCACTTTGATACCATGATAAAAATTAAAATTAAAATTAATATATATATATATATATATATATATATATATATATTGTGTCGAATATTGAATACTTGCTTGTATTCCATGAGTGTGTAGTCTTGAGTTTACACTCTAAACATGACCTTAATATGAAATAATGCAAAAAAAATATAAAGTCTACAAATAAAAAAAGAAAATATACAAAGAAAATAAGAAAAATAAAGGCCTTCTGGATGCATAAAAGGCCTGTTTGATATTTCAAATCATATGTAAATGCTGGTCAATAAGTAATTATTACTCCCCCACCCTGTTTTGGAAATGCACCTGTATTTCAATTTTGAAAATTAGTTTAAAATGAGTTCAAAACAATTGATTTAAATTTGTGGGCCCCAGCATGATATATATGATGTATCTGTGCCATTCATCTCTTTTAGCATAATATTTTGAGGCATGAGTCGAAAAATAAGGTCTATCCAACACTCAAGTGGCCCACACCAAAGGAAACAGTGGCACCAATATGTTTTTAACAATAGATGTTCGATTCCCTGAATCTTGTGGTGTGGTCCAATTGAGCTTTGGATCATCCTCATTTTTTTTGTCAAGCCCTAAATTCAACTGACATAATGAATGGATGATGTGGATAAGTTATAGATATCATGGTAGCCACACAGATATTTAGCAGTATCCTCGGTTTTAGAGCTCAGAAAAGGAAATAATTATTACGCATTTGCAATATATTCACCCATGGTTGGGAAAATCAAACACGGCCCCAATGAATTACCGTAAGCTGCCAAATCCTGTTTTTGTGCATCGTAATTGCTCCACGATATCACTAACATTGCCAGAATTCCTGCATTAAATGCAGTGTGTGATGACGTGGGGCAATTAGATTGCAACAATCAGAATTTTTTTGCTTGTGGCAAGCCGAGGATCTGGGCATGGTACACGTAGCCTACTTAATCATTTCTATTTAGAGTATATGGTCTAAATATGCGACCCGACTCAGTCCAATTAATCCCATTCCATTAAGGCCCACTGGCCTCAGCACTGCTTTAGATGGGCCTAGGCATCATGATTTATTCCAATCCCGAAACTCGTGTGGACAGGTTGGCGGGACCCATTATACCACCCAGCCGCCTTGTTGCAACTGCATGCTATTCAGAACGCGTCAAGGAAGACCCAACTGCCATTCAACCGGCTGGTCTTTGCTCTTTCTACTTTACTACCATTCAAGAGAGAGAGAGAGAGAGAGAGAGAGAGCAACTCTCATGTATAAGTGAAGAAGAGCTGTGGAAGAAGAGAAAAGAGTATCATTTCCCATCAAAAGAATAGCAAGGAAAGATGGCCACTTCTTCATTGATGAGAGGTGCAACAAAGGTAGCACCACATGCAAGTATGGTCTTTGTTCAGCTAATCACAGCCACTTATTTCGTGCTGAGCAAGGTCATACTCGTACAAGGAACAAGCTCGACCGTCTTTCTCGTCTATCAATTCATAATAGCCACAATCGTTATGGGTGCAATGGCATTCATCTTTGAAAGGTATGAACATAATAACCACAATCGTTTGGTTTCCGTTTCTAATGTGTTTTGAATCTTTTGGACTTCTCTTTTTTACTCTTTCTCGATCTGTTATTTTGTTTGCAGTAGGAATAGGCCTCCTCTCTCGAAATCTATCTTGGGTTGGATTTTTCTACTTGCTTTCGTTGGGTATGTGAAACATTTTTCATGCTTTTGTACTAGATTTTATACCAGCTTTAATTAGGGGGTTGAAATGGGTCAGGTCAGCCCGCATATTAACTTGCCTAACCCTCTTCTGAGGCAGGTTTAAGGCAAGCTAAATGGTTAGTGGGTCCGGTTGAGGTTAGAAAATCAGGGCCATTGAAGTAAACGTGTCGAACTTCAGCCGAGCCCAACCCAACCGGACGTGCCCATATAGTTATTAATAGGCTTTGCTAGATGACCTGACTTAACCCAACCCAAAGCCCAAAACAAATTAATAGAGAATATTTTGATACATGCATGAAATTTCTATTTATTTGTATTCATTCCTTAATTGGTCGAGCTGGATCAATGACAATTCAATGGGTTGGGTTTGATGAATTTCAAATAGGTGGGCCACAGGCTTTTGGGTTGACCTCAACCTGGCCTGCATGACCGATTTCCTTACTCCAATTGGGTCAGTGTTTTGAAAACCGAAGCGTGCTGGTGGGTCCCAATCGTTTGGATGAGAACGGGACCCTTTTCTTGGTTCAGTTCACTCAAAGAACCAGATATTCAAGAGCCATTGGACTAGATCGTGACAGGACAGAACCTGTGTGAAAAGGTAAAGACTGGTAGTTTGAAATGGAAAATTTCGTGGGAGTTCAAGTGTCCACTTTTGGGCTTTTAAAAATCCAAAAGTTTAGGGCATCACATGGATTCCACTCTGTAGGCTTGTTTTCTTAATAACCAGGTCCATTTGATTATTGGGTGGACCAAACTTTTATGTTTAACGTCCACTAGGTAACAATTTTCTCTTAATCCTCCATATTTTAGCAAGTGTGCCGCCCACACGATGATCAGATCAGCCTGATATTTAGAAGAGGCAGTGGTGTGGGGTCGGTCTGATAAGCGGCTCAGACATGTGATGTAGAGCAGGTCGCGGACACTTTCATGGCCAAGATGGATCAGAAAAGGCCCGATCGGAGACAGAGATGATATGGACTGTCAGAACTTAAAACGCACGTATCTCCCAGGACGGAATGAGTCATCGGATATACCATATATGATTTTGGGGTAGGATGAGCTACTTTAGCCACCCAACCCCAATACACCAGGTTGCCCACACCAAATTTGTGAAATAAGATCGACGGTCGGATTCCTCTCTTAATTTTGTTTTTACTTGTTATAGTAAGTTTTAGTTTGATTATAACTCTTCTTTCGTTTTTTTGTGTTATTTTATATATATATATATATATATATATATATATATATATATATATATATATATATGGACAAGTATACGTACCGATGAGTCTAGAAAAGCTATGTGGATACAGAGTAGTTATCCTTGATGAAGAAAGTCCTCAACCTCTACACGCCCTCCCTGCGTCAATATGGTATAGGTGGGCCGCACTTGTTGTTTGTTCCTTATATTATTTGATCCTTGTTATGGATTTCTTTTCCTTTTGTCATTCCACACACGCGTGCAATATCGAACCTGTACATGATGTGGACCGCAGTTTCAGTCCAAGGCATGTTCATGATGGGCCCACCCAACAGTAGTAGTGTCAAGTTATATGCTGCCCATTCATTAGATTACTAAGGAATGTATTTATGATTCATTTGTACGCAGGATAACATTGACCCAAAACCTATTGGCAGCCTGCTTGTACTACATCAGCAGCACAATAGAGACAGCAGTCTTGAACATGATTCCCATCTTTACGTACATTTTATCAGTCATATCAAGGCAAGAAGAGCTTGAAATAAATACATGGTGGGGAAAGGGGAAGATCTTTGGGACCATCTTATCAGTGGCTGGTGCTTTGACACTTATGGTGTGGAAAGGGTCAGCTGTGGGCCTGCACACCACCAACTCGGGAGATTGGGTGCTTGGGCTAGTCATGGTTGTTGCTGGGACTCTTTCATTTAGTATTTGGATTCTGATGCTAGTGAGTGGTTTTCCAACTTTAGACTCTGTTTTTCTATTTCTTTTCTTTTTTCCAGTGGTGGCATTGGGCCAGGCAGCTCGTGAACAGGCGGCCTGACCCTGTTGACTAGGGCTTGGACCCTAAATTATGCATAGGTTTCGGCCCGGGCTTGCTCACCTCATTACTCTGATCCAATCAGGTGGTCCCATCATATGTCCCCATCATATCAAAAGAATGAATGGTTTAAAGGCACTAAAGAAAACTTAAGACTGGATATTTTAAAACTTGATCATTGAAATCTTTTCCTTATTGAGCTGGTCCCGGCATGTAAGCCAGAGAAGAGCCATGGTCCTTTCAGCCATATTAAAGCCAGGCTGGGGACCAGGGTCAGGCTAAGTCTAACCTTGGCCCAGCATTAGAGTGGCCCATTGCCTGCCTTGTAATTATCTGAACTCCTACATGTGGCCAATGATCTGATCTATGCTCACCAAAGGCTGTCAAATAAAGAAACCATCTCATTCATCGGAGGATAGACGAAAAATAAATAAATCTTAGAGCCTGTTTGGTAGATGCTTTAAAATGAGTTCCACAAAAATATGTTGGTCTATTGAACAAAATAATCCAATGGCCATGTTTTTGGTAGACACTTTTTATGCTAAATGCATTTTTCATAGGTTAAAAATAGCCGTTGAAAACAAAATAGTAAGGTGGCCATTTCTCAGAAACGTTATGAAGTCACATGATAATAGACAGAACATCAAAGGTGCAAGCTGCATGATGGATGACCCACATCGTTAAAGGTGTACACCTGCATGATGGATGATCAACATCAAGATGGCTTTCGCATAATGAATGATAGACATCAAAGGTAAGCCTGCATGATAAACAGCCCACGTCAAAGCTGGACCCCATGTGGACCCCACAAGAGGGACCGTCCACATTGAAGGTGGGCCCCACACGATGGATGGTCTAAATCCAAGGTGGGCGGACATAGTAGACGATCCCACATGATGGAAGATGCACGTCCAATGTGGGCCCTTATGAGCAGTCCACATCTAAGATGGGTGCCCATGGTAAACTATCCCACATGATGCACGGTCCACATCAAAGGTGGGCCCCACATGATAGATGATCCACATCAAAGGGTCCCACATAATTAATGGTTTAAACCATCCATCATGTGAGCTCTGATTTTGATTATCAATCCCTCCAAAAATTACTTTGATCTCATAGTTGTAACCATCCAATTAATGCCTAGAAAAGTGGACGAGCCATGTTTATGATAGCAGAAAGGTCCAGTTAATGATATAGATCACGCATCATGTGGGGGCTTACCTTTCATTAACAACCCCTCTTGAAAGTTTATTTGATCATTTGCTCCTAACCTTTCTACTAATGGCTAACAAAAAGGACTATCTGTATTTTGATTAGAATAGAAGTTTGACTAGCCAACCCATTTTAACAGTCATTTTGATACAATGAATGTAACCATGCCATGAATGCTTGAAAACGAACTATCCATATTGATTATAATAAAGTCCAATCATTTTTTCAATTGTCCATAAAATATGGTCTACCTTTAATGCTCACTCTGTCGCAATATCTTATAAAATCCAATTTTCAAACACTTCCAAACAATATTCTATGAAAAGGAAAGAAGATAAAATAGATGTATCTTTCAAACAACATTTGCTGAATTGAATGGCTAGAGCTAAAATTCCTTAACTTGATTTATATAGAAATTTGCTTTTATTTTTTTTTGTTTTTAATTTTTCGACAGTGGCTACCAAATCAGGCCATAGTAGATATTTCAAACCTTATCATTTAAATCTCTTAGCCTGGGATATGGCATGATTGATGATGCTGCGCGACCATTGTAGATGTATACCCAATCCTAACCATCCAGATTGCGGGCTCACTTAGGAAGGTGCATATCCCAAAAATCACTTCTATCATCCGTTGGATGAGCATGAGAACAAATTATCCATACCCTGATGATAATTTATTTCATGATCCTAGCCGCTAATGGGAAAACTTTATTAATGGCAAATGAACCGCTAGAAAATAGTGTTACTGAAACGGTCAATATTCAAGGGGTGAAAACTCTTCTAATCAGAAGTTAGGATCATCTGGTAACTTCTGATTCTTTTGGATATCAACAACCCATGACAAGGCTCAACAAATGAACGGTCCAAATTTCCAACATGCGTGCTAGTAGACTGAAATTGATCAGCGCTTGACAACCAACTGATCGTTCTTCAATCCAGCCAAAAATAAATAAATATATGTATGTAGGTTCATTTCTTTTTTTAAATTATTTTTATTATTTTTCATTTTATTTTATTTTATTTTTATGGACCTGATTTTCTGTCTCTTTGATTTTCTGAATTTCCAGAGGCCGGTTGCAAGAAAATACCCAGCTGAGTTTTCCATGATCTCGATTATGCTATTCTTTGCAACGATACAACAATGTGTAGTTGCAGCCATTGTAAGCCACAAAGCATCGGAGTGGGCTCTGAAGTGGGACCTTGAGCTTATAGACATCATCTTCGGTGTAAGTACCACAAAATTCTCTGGTTTTCATCTACTTGGGTGGGATTGATCAATGTGGATCAGGACCGTCCATCTTCTGGGAACCCACCTTGAATGGGCCACTTAGAAGAAGTCTCATGAATTGATGTTTCTGAATGTTTGTTTTGGTGTACAAAATGAGATGGACAGAGAACTGGGGATGGCAATGGGCGGGGTAAGGCCCAGTTGGGTTTAAGTCCCAAGTCCCAACCTGGTAAAGATAGGTCTTCACTTTGTAAAATAGGCCTGTCTGTTGAGCCCTGCTTGATTTTGTGGCGCGATGGGATTGATCTGGGCCAAGATCTTGCCAATGAAGGCCCATTTGTGAACTAGGGCCTATTTTTAAGCGTGATTAAAAATTGAGCCGTTTAGGGTCTTGATGAACCTGATTTTGATTCAAGATTAGGATTCTAGGCCGCTTGTCAACCCGGCTCAACCAGGCCCATTTGCAGCCCCTTCTAAGTAAGAGCATCAATTGCACATGTTGACAGTGCTGTCCATTTTATGGCCCAAATGAACTCAGAATCACCCGACTTGATGGTCCGATGAGCACCGTCCAATTTGTTTGATGTTCCCCACCTTGATCTGTATTCTTAAGCCAGACAGTTCAGTTTTTTTGCATTGAAGTGAAATGGGCCATGTGGGCCCACCATGATCTATACTCTTAAGCTAGAGAAATTCAAGAATAATGAGATTGAAGTGAAATTGGCCATGCAGGGGGCACTGAACAGTGGGCTGTCCAACGTCTTATTTACATGGTGTGCCAACTTGAAGGGGCCCATCTTTGTTTCAATCTTTTCACCCCTCACGTATGCATTTGCGGCGATCCTCGAGACGATGTTTCTAGGATACACCTTGCACGTTGGAAGGTAATATTCCTCAGCTTTTCAATGGATGAGATGACCAGGGCTGTCAATGGGCCTTGCTTTCCTATCAGGTCATGGGCTATGAGCTAAATAGGCCCAAACAAGGTCTAGTTTTCAAATCTATAATACTCTACACATAGTCAATGTGTAGGTTCACCCTAACCATTAAAAAAATGTGAGATAATGGACCTTGAGGACCGAAAATCACAATGTATGAATCTAGGCCACCTTAAAAATGTCACAATAAATTACTGGATAGATTTTTGTGACTTTTTTGCACCATTTTTTTGGTGGTTAGGATTCTCCGATCATGTGATATTGGCCTATGATCCATTCATGCTTGAACGGCTCCGATCATCATGAAAAAAAATAATTTCAGATGTACGGTGTAAAAAGTGGGAAGATGGAATTGTCATTCTCTCTGGAGTGGATCTCTTCCCATCTTTGTAGATGAATGATTATGCATGTAGACTTGGTGCAAAAAATGAGTTGGCTGACCCTGAGAAATGCATGCTTGCATAGTGCACTTGAACTCTCCCTGCCACACATGCTAGCACAGCAAACGTGTGAGACAATAGAACCGCTCCTCAGGCGGGCCCCATCATGTAGATGCGTTGGGCCAAAAATTCAGATTGCTCCTCATTTGGTAGTCTATACATGCACGTTAAACGTGGACAATTGGTTAACTTTCCTCATAAATTCATTTGTTTGGTGCGTGCATTTCACCTACGTGAAGAACATCCCTGCGTTTCAGGCCATCATATCTACACTGTTTGTTCAGCCAGATCAGCGGTTTGGATCTTCTACACGTGACACATTGGCACATTACACACACACACGAGTGCAACTGGCAGGTCTCCTGACCCCTCGTCATACACTACTCTAGATGCTGAACTAATTGAACTTGTTTGATTGGGTGCAGTATTGTTGGATCTGTTATGATAGTTGTGGGCCTTTACATATATCTATGGTCCAAAGCCAAGGAAGAAGCGTACCATTCAATAGACGGTGGAGATGAAGCCATCATCTCTTCTCTGATCATCTCAAATAACAGTAGCTCATAAAGCATTCTGTGCGGAATGTTAGATGATACATAGACCAACATCAAGCTTAAAATGCCAAACATTTCTGCCCGATTCAATGAACATCTCATGTGGCCATTTTTTTCCATTAAATCATGTACTTGCCATTTATCGGCCGTCCGATGAGAAGGAACATAAAATCAACGGACTGCTTTTCTGTGAATGCATTTATATGATAATCTACCAGGATGACGCTTCATATGTATACGCTCTGAAACCGTGGATACCGTTTGTAGGAGGGAAAAAGAAAAAGAAAAAACCTCCCATCCGTGGACACTTATTTATTGAAATAGGACATTTGGATTTCTTTTTTGACTTTTAACTGTCCAATAAATATCTATTAATCCTATAGTCAGATAATCAAATAAGCATATGTTTTGGTTCTTGATACATCTGAATTGGAACCGATAATTTGGACTGCTTAAATTAACTAACTTTCATGCCGCATGCAGTTTGTAAGTGATAGTTAAGTGCCTGCATATCATCCACCACTCTCTGTCAGACTATCGAAGCTCTCTCTCTTTTGTGGATGTTTTCATATGTTGAAACACATGGGTAATTGCATGCTTCGGAGCAGGGTGGGGCCCACCGTAATTCTTTACAATTATCCAACCCGTCCATTAGATGCCTCCAGAAATTTTAGGCATGGAAACGAAATCCAAACTCATGGATCATGTGGGGCAATCCAACGGGGTCAATGGTGGACACCGATGAACAGCGTCTAAAATGTGGCTTCAATTATATTGTTTTATATGGCATCTCTTCCATCTATCAAGTGAGACAAAAAGGATGAAGGAACACACCAAAAATCAGATATTATAAAAACTCCAGTGGACCACAGTATGTAAATACATAATTTTTAGTCGTGATTATTGTACAGAGCTCCATTTAATGTCCCACCAGAGTTTCGAAGGAGGATAAATCCTAGTATGATATAGTTAACATGACTATTTGCAATAGATGCTAAGCTTGGATTCCACCAACACATGCATAGGCCTCCAGTATTCCAAACATATTTCAAACCGATGATAATCACTGATGCAATTGTTGGGAAATTATTTTCAAACAAAGAATTTGAATACCGAAAATTTAAATCAGAAAATTATTTTGAATTAGGTTGCAGCACGTATTAGATACATTTTTCTTAAAGCATAACACGCCCCCTCTCCTCTCAGATTAGATATTGCTGACAAATTACTAGCGAAATGCTTACAGGATACAGCAAGCTTTGTTTAGTCCTGCATGTAGCAATTACGAAGGGACCACCTTGGGAACTTGGCTAACACATTCATTGTCTTTGGATGACTCATTGAATAATCAAACTAAGGACTTAGTGAGTTCAAAAACTGATGTAGAACGTGTCACAGATACGTTCCTAGCATGGTTGGGCCAAAAGAAGATGGACCGTAAATTGACCATAACTTTTGATCCGGGTATTGTTATGGGGCGCACAACCTATCAATCTTTACTGAAATGAGCCATCCGAGGTGAACTGACCCACAAAGTGGGTCGCATCTGTCCTTTTCGTCAGAAAACACGTGCTTTCAGCTCAAAAAGAAATTTTTAAGAAAATTTTACTATTTTTAGTAATTTCGATTTTTAAAATATTTTTAGAGTTTTAGATTTTCTTCCCTTTTAGAAATAACTTTTAGTTATACTAGGACTCTTCTAGGGAAAGCTTATTTGTAATTTTTATTTTTAGAAATTAGGCCTCAGAAGAGTTTTATTAGAATTAGGATTTTTATTAGAGTTAGAATTTTGCTATTTTTGGTAATTGCGAATTTTAGTTTATTTTTTCTTTATTAATGGTGTAAGGAGATGCATTAGAGGATTATTAATTATTCATTAATCAATTTTGAATTTATTAGAAATTATTTCTATTTTCTGCTTTCTTTCCTCGTGGATTCGAGAAGTCTCTGTGAGGAGTCCAAAGAAGTTCAGTGGATTCAGAATAGTTATCCTCTTGAGGAAGACGGTGCTCGACCTCACGTCCTCCCTTACGTCAGTTTGGTATCAAAGCGAGGTTTCTCCTCGGATTGATAGCTTCTAACGACGGGTCGGGCAACAATCCCATGGACGGTCCTCTAGGAAATTTACCTTTAACGGTGGCAGCTTTTGAAGTAGCGCAACGAGATAATCGGCAAGCCATGCAAGGGCTGCAGGCTTCCATCGACTGCATAGCGGATCTCTTGGCGGAAAACCTAAGGCAACTCCGTGTTCCTGGTGGTAATCCACCACCGCTCTTACCGAGTTTATTACTACACAGGATAGTACCGGCAGTGCATCCATCTTGCCCTAATCGATTTTCTCCAGTGAGGAGGAAATCGATTACATAATCTTCCAAGACCCCAGATAAGGCGGCGATCGAGTAGATCGAATGGATCGAGAATTCAAGATGCGAGTTGATATTCCTAGCTTCAATAGCCAACTACACATTGAGGATTTCCTCGATTGGCTTTCTGAAGTTGAGCGATTTTTCGACTATATGGACATCTCTGAAGTAAAGAAGGTCAAGCTTGTGGCTTACAAGTTGAAAGGAGGAGCTTCAAATTGGTGGGAACAACTTCAACTCGATCGGACGAGACAGATGAAGGTGCCAATCCACATCTGGCCGTGGATGAAGAAGTTATTATGCATGCGATTCCTCCCTCGAGATTACGATCAGGTATTATTCCAACAAAACCAAAATTATTATCAAGATAGTCAATCAGTAAAAGGTTATGCAGAAAAATCCTATTATTAGTCCGTGAGAAAAGACTTCATCAAAACGGAGTTACAACAGACCACATGATTCATCAATGGCGAACATGTGACCTTTATAGGAATGGAAAACCAACCCAAGCTTCTAAAGTGGAGGGACAATATCTCATCACTGAACAGGCCTTTGTTAAACAATATGAGAAAACGGGAAATATATATCCATTAGTTGAAAATAAAAAATATGTGGAGCCTGTGAATATCCTAGAGGATTTGGAACTAATATCGTAGGAGTTCAAGAGGGTGGTGCTCGATGAACTCCTTGATAAATTACCTCCCATATGAGATATACAAAATCATGTTAATCCCGTCTCATGGGCAAGTCTGCCTAATTGCCAACATTATCAGAAAAAATATGAGATCTTAAAGGCAGATGTGAAGGAATTGTTCGATATTAGTCAAGTCAAGGAAAACATGAGTACATGTATTATGTCAACTCAAGAGCTTAATGCCAAGTACAAAAAAAAGGCTAACGAACATCGGCGTCAGAAGTTATCTCAGACTCATGTGCCAAGTCTCTTGTGTAACTCGAGGACGAGTTTTTTTTCAAATGGAGGGGTCTGATGTAGAACGTGTCACAGATACGTTCCTAGCATAGTTGGGCCAAAAGAAGATGGACCGTAAATTGACCATAACTTTTGATCCGGGTATCGTTACGGGGCGCACAACCTATCAATCTTTACTGAAATGGACCATCCGAGGTGAACTGACCCACAAAGTGGGTTGCATCTATCCGTTTTTTTAGAAAACGCGTGCTTTCAGTTCAAAAACGAATTTTTAGGAAAATTTTAATATTTTTAGTAATTCTGATTTTTAAAATATTTTTGGAGTTTTAAATTTTCTTTTCTTTTAGAAATAACTTTTAGTTATACTAAGACTCTTCTAGGGAAAACTTATTTACAATTTTTATTTTTAGAAATTAGGCCTTAGAAGAATTTTATTAGAATTAGGATTTTTATTAGAGTTAAAATTTTGCTATTTTTGGTAATTACAAATTTTAATTTATTTTTTCTTTATTAACAGTGTAAGGAGATGCATTAGAGGATTATCAATTATTCATTAATCAATTTCGAATTTATTAGAAATTATTTCTATTTTCTACTTTCTTTCCTCATGGATTCAAGAAGTCTCTGTGAGGAGTCCAGAGAAGTTCCGTGGATTCGGAATAGTTATCCTCTTGAGGAAGACGGTGCTCGACCTCACGTCCTCCCCTGCGTCAAAAACTCTATATGTTACTTGTTAAATAAAAGAGCGAGATCTATTCTTATAGAAAAGATTGATCAGATTTCTAATTATTCATATGTAATTTGACAGAGAGAGAGAGAGAGAGAGAGAGAGAGAGAGAGAGAGAGAGAGAGAGAAAGAAAGAGAGAAGACTTCTGCACCTAAAGCCATCAATGATCAGAACGTTGTAAAAATGTTTCTGACCGCTGGCTCATTAATCCAAACATTTTAGACCGCTTGATCATCAATCTGGACGATTTAGACAGTTGGATTAATGATATGACCATTTGGATACTAGAATAACTATCCATTTCTTTTTTTAATCATTTGGATTAAAGATAAAGTGTAATATTCCAAAATTTTCATGGTCCAAGTACATACTCGTGCTCGAGAATTCCGAGTATTAATAATGTAAAACTTGAATGCTTCAAAATTGTACCTTATTATTATTTTTTTCATTTAAATTATATCCAGTTACATTCACGAAGGTAACCATTCACGAGAGTAAAATCAACTATATTTATTAAAATATTAGAGTAAAAGAATTCAACAAATCATCAAATGTCTTCTCAATGAGAGCTTATTACATTTTTGAGTTTGCAGCGAAAAATAAATAAAACTAAGCATAAAACTATCTCGTTATTTAGTAAGAATAATCTTCAGTAGGGAGATTGACATGCCTACCAAAGTATGTACGGCTCATCAAACATAGTGATCATCATAATATGTAATACAATTCATAGAAAACCCGACTCACCCCACATCTCATAACTATAGAAATTCGCCGGTGTGTCCAACGCTACCGTAGATTTACGTGAATACCTCGAGGCGGTACAACACATCAGTCGGATGAATTACGTGACACGATTTGTTCATTGAGTGACTATTTGCGACATCCAATCCCAGAAGTGATGTAACACGCATTGCGAATTACTTATATCAATTTGTGCACCACTACCTAAACCCATAGAATTACGCGTCGACGTAGAGGGTCATTACTCAAGCGCATTACGTCCACAATAAATATTTGAATCACTAGTTATGATACCTCTAACACATCACTTGCACCAAAGAAAAAATAATTGAATCATGGGAGTTTTGGAATTCCAAGACACATGTCCAAGCGTTAAAGGGAGGTAGCACAAGGCTAATATAATAAATGAGAAGAGTATCAATAAACTAACTCAACAAAAGAGAATAGTAGCAATGACTGACTCGACAAAAGAGGAGAGCAATAACTAACTCAACAAAAGAGGAGAGTAGCAAGGGCTAACTCAACAAAATTGATAAAGGACAAGGCTTGTATCCATCGCCCCACATAAATTAATAAAGATCATGCATAATTAAAATCATACCTTAACTATAATTCTCAAAGGATAAATAATTGATGGTGGTAAATCAAATAATTGTAGGGAAAAAATCACAATAACATGAAAGCATATAAAAGGCAAGATAAACCATATCAACTTAAATCAATGTAAGCTTAAAGGAATTCCTCACCATATCCTTATATCTAAACCTTAGGTAGATATTCATATAGGAAAGCTTGTACATGAATTACGACATCGCTTGATCAAGAGGGAGATACCATACATATGGAGAAGGAAGAGGGCATCTAGGCTTCTCATTCTCTTTCTCATTTTCATTCTTTCTCTATCTTTTTCTTTTTCTTTTTTTTTTCTCTCTCTCTTTCTCTTTCTCCTTGGGCGTGTGAGCTGGAGAAGGGAACTCCAGCCTCTCCACCGTCTTTCCTGCTACCTATAAGAGAGAGAGAGAGAGAGAGAGCCTCTTCCACTACCCAACAACCAGCACCTTTGGTTCTCTTATTTAAGGAGAGGGGGAGGGGGGTGCTCTGTGTGTGCGTGGAAGAGGGGAGGGCGGTGCTCTGGTGGACGTGGAAGTGAAGAGAGAGAGAGAGAGAGAGAGAGAGAGAGAGAGAGAGAGAGAGAGAAGGGGCGGCTAGCAGGGAGGTTGCTCCTCTTTCGTTTTGCTGAGCATGTCTAGGTTAGGCTAAGCCTCTTAGCTAGGGCTAAGAGGTGAAGCTTGTAGTGTGATTAGGATGGTTGCTTTATTTTGACTCATGTCTTGTTGAATCTTATGGATTATAGTTTTATTATTAAGGAATACTTTTAGTTTTTAATGGTTTATTATGACTCAAATTACAGTAAATCTACAATAGCTTTGAGTATGTTCTTTTCATTATGAGATTGTGAACTTAGGAGACCCTGTTGTTCACCATTGTCTCCTGGGCATGGTTAGGTGATGGAATCCTTCCTAATTTTCACAATTCTCTCATGGTTGCCTGTGAGATTGGTAAATTGTTGTTGTTTGTTATAGTCTCCTGGGCACGGTTAGGTGATGGAATCACTTCCAAATCTGCATCAATCGTATCTGTTGATGATTAGATCCTTGAGACATTCAGAGATCTGACAAATCTCTTCTTACCAATTGGATAAGATAGGACTCTGATTCTAGTTGTGTCCTTGAATCAATGCAAGGTAGCTTCCCAATTGCTACAAGTGGATCCTTGGCACCCTAGTTTCCTACCTCTGAATTCTACATATTTTAGTTTACTATTTCATCATTATTCTCTCACATTCACTCGATTTAGGTTTCATCTTATTCTAGTTCTAGTTCTGGTTAGTTTCAGATTACGTATAGGTTTTAGTCCCTTGGAATTCGATCTCGTTCTCACCGAGTTTATTACTACATCATAACCCTATACTTGAGGAGTGAACATTACCTCACCAAAATTGTTTATCAGAAGGGCTAGTGCCTTGATTTAGAAATGATATTAAGCCATTTCTCATTGTACACGGTTTTAAACCGTTTCTAAATGTAGGGAGTGTACCCTCTTTCCATGTACGTTATTAGGGCTATTTTGCTTCTCTCTCTCTCTCTCTCTCTCTCTCTCTCTCTCTCTCTCTCTTTTCAAATCTCTAATCTAGGATGTTCTGTCCTCCCGCTCGTCCTGCTTTTCTTCTTCTCTACACTCCTTTAACACCAAAACTCCAATCTTATTCTCCTCTTCAAACCCTAAGGGCCTGTTTGGATGCCTATAAGTTCTTTTAAGTTGTAAGTGACTTACCTGTAAGTCACTTACAGGTGAAAGTTACTTATAGTTAACCTGTTTGGATGTAAGTTGTAAGTCACTTACATGTAAGTTAGTTTTTCTGTTTGGATAGCCTGTAAGTTACTTACAGGTAGAAAGCTGTATATTCACATCAAGCAGAGCTTAGATTGGGGAATCGTTCTGAAATGTTATAATCATATTAAAAAAACATAGGATCAAATATGTTATTTTGTTAAGCCCATCAAGATGAATATTTGAGATAATTATTAAGCTAAACCAATCATCAAGTGGGCTATAAAAACGGGCCCATGAATTCAAAATATCTATAATATGGAGTAATAACTCAATTTAAGCATTGAGAGTAAACTTAAAAACATTAATAGAAAATCTAATAATTAAATTACATTACCAATGTCTTCTTTAACTATAGAAATTACATTAAAATTTTTTTACTAGGGAATCATCCTCTCCAATCATTCATTCTTTTGAATAGGACTTACATGGTCTAGGAACGTAGAAGCAAAATGCGGTCTTTCGGCAAGGAATGTGTAGGCCCTATACATCATGTCGAAATCAATGGTTGTCATATTCTCCAACTCATCCCATAGTCTTCCTGCTATTTTAGTTTTGAATGAAACATATTCATCCATTGTTTCCTGCATGCGTTCAAACTTTTCAATAACAGTTGATGCAATAGAGGCATTCTTCTTGGGTCGACCCTGTTAAAGTCAAGTCGTGCTTGGGTCGAGCCATACAAAGAGACCACAGTTTATGCATAGAAGTGACATGTGTATGTGCAATCAAATCCATCCAGCAACAACTGATGTTCCAATTCATAAGACCAGATGCGTGTGTATGTGCAATCAAATCCATCCAGCAATAACCCCAAGTACAGGTAACTGTCCCATTGATAGCCCAACTTCCAACCTTTTAAAGCAACAACTGATGTTCTAATTCATAAGACCAGATACAATAATGGTAAATATGCAGCAGATGCGGAATGCGAGAAATAAATTCCATTGATGTTTAAGACCAGTTTCAATGTAATCCCAAATTAGGATTGGTTTCATGAGATGTAAGCAAAAATATTCAATCGACACATGATTTATCCAATTGGCTATGAAATGGTTTCAAGACCCTGAAGATTTACAGGGCAAAAGAAAATCTTGTGGACAGGAGAACCTATACCAGGAGCCGAAGAAAAAAAGCTAGTAAAGAAATCCAACATGATCAGAACTAATGTAGTAAATCTAGAAAAGAAGAAAACACACCAACAGAAGCCCAATGCATGAAATCAAGAAACAAGAGAAGTTGTAAACAAAAACCAATGCACGTAATGAAAATAATAAAAGTTCAAGGAAGCCTGAGAAACCATGATCAAAAACCAGAAATCAAGAAAATAAGAACCCGCGAACAACAACGAAGCCAATAAAACAAGAGAACATGCCTGAACAGAAACTAATAAAGAAAACTGAGATGACAAGTAAACCAATGAAAAACTAAGAGAGAGAATGAGAAAGTAGCGAAAATAAACTAATGAAAACCAAAAAAACAAGAGAAGGCAAGCAAAAAATAAGGCAAAAAAGAAAAGGAAGAAACCAAGAGATACAGTGAGTAGAAACAAGTGGCAAAACCAATAAAATAGAGAACTGCAACAGAAACCAATGCAAGCAAACAGAAACAAATTATGAAATTCCTAGTACGTAACAATCGGCTATGAAACCAAATTAGAACTGGTTTCATGAGATATAAACAAAAATATTCAAGATGCACCATTGATGTTTAAGACCAGTTTCAATGCAATCCCAAATTAGGACTGCTTTATCCAATCTGTCCATCTATTTCTTCATCTAAAATTAAGTATTAAAATGGTGGACAGTGTGGATCAAATACATATATCATGGTGGATCCACAGAGTTTACGCATTACTCAGCACATGATTCCTTCCCGCATAATACTCAGCCGTACACCATTTGGCAAGAGTTCTTTTGAGAACTTTTTGAGAATTCATAATACGTGATTTGAGTCCAAAATCCGAACAGTCCACGTTATGCAGAACCCCACGAAACCCCCATTAGCCAACTTATAGTTTGATCTAAAATATTGATGGGCCATGAAAAAAGAAAATATTTTCCTACCTTGATTTGCATCTCTCTTTTCTATGGCCCATCGGAGTTTTAAATCAGGGCGCAAATTGGTCCCTAAACGTTTTCCAGGATGCTGCATCACATGGTCCATTCGGATTAGAGGCCTATAACAAGTATGAAAAAATGCGCATGTGCGTAGGTGTGCCAGTGTGTCTTATATAGTAACGTCAAACCACTCTCGTTTTCAAAGGAGAAAAAAAGGGTGGATGAAACCCTACCGTTTTGAGAGGAGAAGAGATGGAAGGCACTACGGCAAGGTTACCAGCGAGAGATTGTAGAGACGGATAGAGATTGCAGAAACGGAGAGAGATTGCAGAGAGGGAGGGGGAGAGAGATTGCAGAGAGGGAGAGAGAGAGAGAGCTTGGGATGAAGAGACGAAACCTGCAATCCCCTTTTTATAGAAGCTTATCAATGGTGGTTGTTGGTGTGGTAAATGGCGGGTGTTGGTGCGCTAATAATGAAGCTTTGCTGTGGTAATAGTGTTGTAGGATGTGGATTGGCTGAACTGCTGCAAGGCTTGCTGGAGTTCCTTTAATGGATGCTGCTGTCACGCCCCGAACTCGGAAACCGGGCTCACAAAATTCCCGATCGCTGAATCCGGCGCCGACAGCCTCCGTAAAACCCCATTCTCGGATCCCGGCACCTATTCACAAGGTTCCGATCCTGGGATACTACAAGGAGGGTTTCAAATCATCATTCTGATTCATAATGAGCATAACAAAAGCATAACCCACAAACAATAACCACAAGAACACCACCACAAAATTCACTCTGATCAAAAACTTTTGAGTACAATGCGTCTGAAAGGGAAAATACAATGTAACAAAAGAAATCAAACTCCAGAAGCTCGGCTGCACGCTCCAACTACGGCGAGACTATGGCTGCGACTGCGTCCTGGCGTCACATGCACGCATCAATCGTGCATAAGTTTATAGAAAGCTTAGAGGGTGGTGTAAGTATGTGCGCAATATAAGCGTGCTCAAAATGCAAGGTCAGAGTAATGCGGAATCATGATGATGAGCACATGAATGCAATCAGCCGTACCAAGGCTATGCGGTGCAAGATATGAATGCTATCGGCCATAACACGACCATGCGATGCGAGATGCAACTCAAGCATGCCAATCCTCATCATGTATCAGTACAGTTCTCATTCTGGATAATCACCGGGGTTCAATACACTCCAAATGGCACTGTCGCTCTCCTAGCCGCACAGTCCAAGTGAGCGTAAGAAACCTCACTATCCGCCTGGCCAATAGTCTGCCAATACCTATCCGGCACGTCGATAGCGGACCCATTCGCGAGCTGGTCAAACTTAGCCTAGTATTGCCCCCTACCCTCGGGCGAGTAAGGCCACACTCCTTTCCAACCGACCACGACACAGTGGGAGACGCGGCCTCCTGGTATTCGGCCCTCGTGCGCTCACATATCCACTCGGTCTCGATGTTGGGGGGTCTCTTGGCCACGGAGGTTTAGAAATTTTCACCCGAGGACATCTATGGCACCCGTATGCTAGAACCAAACATTTTCAGTGTCCCATCTGGCCATCCACGATGTGTCTATGAAGGCTATGGCCCTGATGTCGCTAGGGCATACAGTAACTACAATCACACAAATGCAAGTGCATGAATCACACTATCAGTCATGCAACAGTCCTGCGTGTACCATGCAATTATATGGGGCAACTCCGCCTATCAGGGAGCCCACAATCAGTCCGCTCGAAGGCATATGCTATGATCGGTCAGTCCTCACATCAGGCATACATATGATGTGAATGATCATGAATCATGGATCTATACTAAACATATATAAAGAGATGGGCTCTGTGAATAACGGAGATGGGCCTAGATGGCCTACTTACCATAAGTATGGGCCTATCCCTATCAGTGGGCCTTAGGGAGAGTTATAATGCGGACATTTAACCAACATTATCCATTCAATGTGGACATCAAACCAGCATTGCTCCCAAGGCGTGGCCCGTTACAAAATCAATACAGCTGCTTCCTCTTCATTGGCTAGAGCTTCATGGCTATAATGGTGATTGGTGGGTTGGTGCGGTTATCCCTCTTCCCCTCTTTTTAAAAATTTGACCGTTGAGCCTGTAAGTAACTTACATAGAAGTGACTTCCCACCCCCCTCACCCTGCAGTTTTTTGGTAGATTTGCCTATAAGTGACTTACAGGTTGTAAGTTACTTACAGGAGATTTTTCTCCCCCAAATACCACCTATAAGTGACTTCCCTGTAAGTGATCCCACTTACCCAACTTACAGGCATCCAAACAGGCCCTAACATCTCATCTCTACATTCCCATTTCTTCAACCCTTCCTTTTCCCTCTCTCTCCCTCTCTCCTTCTCAACCCAAACCCAAACCCTCCTCTTCCAACATCCTCACTGTCCGCATCTTCAAGGGTATAGATCGAGTGAAGCGGGTTCGCCTTTGAACATTAAGAGCCGAGTTTGAAGCGACTCACATGAAGGAAGGTGAGAATATTACTGATTATTTTTCACGTTTGCTTGTAATTGTCAATAATTTGAAAAGAAATGGTGAAAAGATTGAAGATGTCCGATTTATTGAAAAGATACTTCGATCCCTCACAACCAAGTTTGAGCATGTGGTTGTGGCGATCGAAGAATCAAAAGATATTGAGAAACTCTCCATTGAAGAGTTGATGAGATCATTGCAAGTTCATGAGTAACGAATGCAGAAGAATGCCAGTTCCATGCCGATGGAACAAGCTTTAGAGTCAAGGTTGACTCTGAATAATAATAATGGTAGACGTGGAAGTTCACAACGTGGTGGACGTTTTGCTAACAATCGTGCAAGGGGCAGAGGGCGCAGATACCAACAAAGCCATGGCCAAAACCAGCAGAAAAATATCAATTTTTGTGGAAGAGGAAATGGTAGAGGTAGATCTATGCATGGACGAGGAAGTACAAAGAACATCCAATGCTATAACTGCAACAAGCTTGGCCACTATGCATTTGATTGCTGGAGTAAGCCGGTGACTTAAGACGAGCTATCCAACTATGCTGAAGCATCAGGCCATGAACAAGAAAGCTCCACACTTCTCCTAGCACAAGAGAAAGGTAGTGATCAGCAGGATGTATGGTATCTCGACACGGGTGCAAGTAATCACATGTGCGGCGACAAGAAACTCTTTGTGGAACTCACAGAAGGAGTTCAAGGCAATGTAACGTTTGGAGACTCATCAAAAATGCCTGTGAAAGGTAAAGGTAGAATCTAAATCTTTCAGAAGAATGGTGTTCCAAACTATATCTCCAATGTGTACTACGTGCTTAACATGAAAAGTAACATACTGAGTCTCGGACAACTCCTCGAAAAAGGGTATGTCATACACATGAAGAACTCTTCTCTTTCCATTAGAGATATGCATGGACGTTTGATTGTAAAAGTCCAGATGGCGAAGAATCGTATGTTTCCTCTCCATATAAACATAATGCTTGAGAAGTGTTTTTATAGAAAAGCAAAGAATGATTCCTGGATGTGGCATTTTCGCTTTGGCCATCTAAATTTCAATGGCCTGAAACTTCTGTCCTCATCAAGCATGGTATATGGCTTGCCTACTATTGAAGCTCTAGAACATGTGTGTGAGGCGTGCACACTTGGGAAACAACAAAGGAACTCCTTTCCGAGTGGAGTATCCCGAAGAGCAAGAGAACCGTTGTAGTTGATTCACATAGACATCTGTGGACCATTATATCCAATTTCTCTTGGAGGTAATAAATACTTTATTACCTTCATTGACGATTTCAGTAGAAAATTATGGGTGTATGTAATCAAAGAAAAGTCTGCTGCTTTTACTATTTTTAAAAATTTTAAGGCCCTTGTTGAAAAAGAAGGTGGTCTTAAAATCAAAACTCTTCGATTTGACAGAGGTGGGGAGTACACCTCAAATGTTTTTCGAGAATATTGTAGGGAACATGGCATTAAGCAACAACATACTGCAGCGTACATGCCACAATAAAATGAAATTACGGAACGGAAGAACCGCACCATCCTCGATATGATGAGGACCATGTTGAAGGAGAAAAGTCTACCAAAGAATTTCTGGGCAGAGGCAGTTGCATGTACTGCCTATCTGCTCAATAGGTGTCCGACTAAGAGTGTCAAATTCCAGACACTATAAGAAGCATGGAGTGGATACAAGCTGAGCGTGGCACACCTTAAGATCTATGGGTGTGTCGCCTACGCTCAAGTTCCAAAAGTAAGAAGGAAAAATCTTGATGATTGTGGTGAGAAGTGCATCTTCATCAGCTATAGCGAAGAGTCAAAGGCATACAAGCTCTACAACCCACTAACCAATAAGCTGGTGGTGAGTAGAGATGTGGTATTTTGTGAGGAAGAAGCATGGAAATGGAACGAGGGAAACTCAGCCAAAGAAAAGCAAGTCGAGGTCGAAGAATACGAAGAAGAGAGACATGAGAAGTAAGAGCAGACACCTACATCACCCCTTTCGGATTACAGAAGTCCAGGAGTACGCTCCATCTCTCCTGGAAGTACTTCATCAAATTAGAATTCATCCAGCACATCTTCATCCGATTCTCCTTCACCCTTGGCTCCCATTAAAATGAAAAGCCTCAACGACATTTATGCAGAAACTGAAGAAGTGAATTTACTCTGCCTGTATGCGAACCACGAGCCTCTCACATTCGAGGAAGCTGTGAATGAAGAATGTTGGAAAAAGGCTATGGAAGAAGAGATTCATGCCATCGAGAAGAATCGAACATGGGAGTTGACCTCACTTCCTAAAAGCCAGAAGACGATTGGTCTCAAATGGGTGTACAAAATCAAGCAGAATGCCGATGGTAAGATCGAATGATATAAAGCAAGGCTCGTAGCAAAAGGTTACAAACAAAAATATGGGGTAGACTATGAAGAAGTTTTCGTCCCAGTTGCTCGCCTTGACACTGTAAGAATGATTATCTTCCTTACAGCTCATCATAGTTGGATGATTTACTAACTGGATGTGAAATCTGCATTCCTAAATGGGGTACTCGAAGAAGAAGTATACGTTGACCAGCCTGAAGGATTTGTCATGCAAGGGGAGGAACACAAGGTGTATCGGCTAAAGAAAGCCCTGTATGGGTTGAAGCAAGCTCCTCGTGCTTGGAATGCACGGATCGACGGTTATCTTCAAGAGAATGGTTTTGTCAAATGTCTGTATGAGCATGCCGTCTACACAAAGAAGAATGCCCGTGGTGATATGCTTATAGCTTGTTTATATGTTGATGATCTGTTGTTCACTGGGAACAACCAGGCGATGTTTGAAGAATTCAAGCAAGCTATGTTCAAAGAATTCGAGATGACTAATGGTGGATTGATGTTTTCTTTTTGGGCATTGAAGTAAAGCAACAAGTCGGCGGCATTTACATATCCCAGAAGAAGTACACAAAGGAACTTCTTGAGAAGTTTCAGATGGTCGACTATAAAGCTATAAATACACCTGTTACAACAAACCTGAAGCTCACAAAAAATGGAGAAGGAAGAAACATTGACTCAACCCTATTCAAAAGCCTAATCGGAAGCTTAATGTACCTCACAATCACAAGGCCAGATATCATCTACAGTGTTCCGCTTTTAAGCAGGTACATGGAAGTACCAAAAGAATCATACTGGCTAGCTGCAAAAAGAATCCTCTACATCAAAGGAACAATGGAATTCAGTCTTTTCTATCCATACGATGATAAAACAATGCTGTATGGATACTCAGATAGTGATTGATGAGGTGACCAAGATGAAAGAAAGAGCACCACTGGCTACGTATTTTATCTCGGAACGACTACTTTCACATGGAATTCAAAGAAGCAGAGTGTGGTTGCCCTGTCTACATGTAAGGCAGATTACATGGCAGCATCATCCAC
Organism: Magnolia sinica; assembly: GCF_029962835.1. Taxonomy (NCBI): domain Eukaryota; kingdom Viridiplantae; phylum Streptophyta; class Magnoliopsida; order Magnoliales; family Magnoliaceae; genus Magnolia; species Magnolia sinica. The sequence goes on along the minus strand of NC_080575.1, from coordinate 82,037,095 downwards.
CGTCTGTGAGGGAATTTGATTGAGAAACCTGCTAAAGGAGCTGAAGCATCCGCAGGAAGAATCCACAGTCATATATGTGGATAACAAGTCGGCAATCGAGCTAGCCAAAAATTCGGTGCAGCATGGAAGAAGCAAACACATTGATACTCGATACCATTTTTTGAGAGATCATGTGAAGTAAAAAACGATGAAATTAGAGTATTGTCATACTACGGAACAGGTGGCGGATATTTTCACAAAGGCATTACCGACAGATGCATTCAAACGACTAAGAACGATGCTCGGAATGAAGCCGGTTTTAGTTTGAAGGGGAGTGTTGAACACGGTGGAGGATTTGTGCAAATCCAAAACCGTGTAAGGATCCTATGAGCCAGCTGTGTATAACGTGTGAGAATCGTGTCTGCAAGCTGTGAAGATAAGATTTTTTTCTAAGTTTAGTTTATTAGCTATGTGAAGATAATGGTAGATATTTTTTGAATTTTTTCTCTGGATTTTTTCTTTCTTTAGCTGCCCTTAAGAAGCATCTAGATAGGGATTTTTTTATCTTTTCACGTAAGGAGAAAAGCCTATAAATGGCACCAGTGTAATCGTTTCTAAGCATTCCAATACAGCTGCGGTTCTCTCTTCTTCTTCTTCCAAAAGTTTCAGTTTTTGTGTCATGGTGGCTGCAGCCACACGTTAGCAGGAAGCTGGGTTTTAGACCCAACAGGAGACAGTATTTCTGGGCTACACCTTGCACGTTGGAAGGTAATATTCGTCAGCTTTTCAATGTTTGAGATGACCAGGGCTATCAATGGGCCTTGCTTTCCTATCAGAACCTGGGCAATGATCCAATGTCCAACAAATAAATAGGCCCAAACCAGGCATAGTAGATGGGTAGGTTGATACTAACCATTAACAAAAGATGAGATAAATGGACCTTCAGGACCGAAAATGACAATGCTGAGGGATCTGGTCCACGTTATAATTAAATGTAACAATAAATTACTGGACGGGTTTTTGTGACTTTTGTTCACCGATTTTTTCAATGGTTAGGATTGTTTGATATTGGCCTATGATCCATTCATGCTTGAACGGTTGGGGTACGGTGTAAAAAATGGGAGGATGGAATTTTCATTCTCTGTACTGCAGGTAGATGAATTATCATGCATATGTAGACTGGGTGCAACAATGGAAGAGCTTAGTCTGTTTGGCTGACTATGAGAGATGCATGCTTACATAACGCAGTTGATCTAGTATCTCTCTCAACACATGCTAGCAAAGCACACGTGTGCGACTATACAATCGTTCAGCAAGTGGACCTATTATGTAGATGCGTTGGGCCAAAAATTCAGGTTGCTCTTTTCATTTTGTAGTCTTTGCATGCACGTTAATTTCCCTCAGCCATTCATTTGTCCGGTGAGTGCATTTCACCTACCAGAAGACCAACCCGCGTTTCAGTCCACGTATGACATCTACACTGTTAGTTCTGCTGGATTAGCGGCTTTGATCTTCGACACGTGACACATTGGCACATTACTCGCACGAGTGCAACCGGCAGTTCCCCTGCTCCCTCATCACAAATGAACTAATTGAATTTGTTTGATTGGTTGCAGCATTGTTGGATCTGTTATGATAGTTGTGGGGCTCTACATCTATCTATGGTCCAAAGCCAAGGAAGAAGCATACCACTCAATGGACGGTGGAGATGAAGCCATTACCACTTCTCTGATGATTTCAAATGACAGTAGCTAATAAAGCCTTCTCCAACTTTCTTCTGCATTTTTGTGCCGAATATTGTTAGATCATAGGCCAATATCAAAATTGGTATTGAGATGCCTACGACCCTATTTCGCAGTGGTAGACTCACGAGAGTTTCAACATGAGGTTATGGGTTCGATCGTGTTGTGAGTGCATGGGCGTATGTAAGGTACGTGTGGAACCAAAAAAAAAAAATTAGAGTTGAGATAGGAAAAAAAAAAACCCAAACATTTCAGCCAAATTCAATCAACAGTTCACGTGGTTATTTTTTCCTTCTTTTGCGACTGCTTTTCTGTAGATAGGATTTATATGATAATCATGCAGGGTATGACACTTCACATGCAACTCCTTTCCGTAGACAGGAGTAATAAAATAATCTGGCAGGGTAGTGTACATCGAGTCTAACCGAATTCGAGCTGGCCTCAGCTCGAATTCGGATCGGCTCGGTTAGGTCAGCAGCTCGGGCCAGTTTGAGCCGAGTTCACCTGTGTAAATTCTACTGTTTGTAAAACAGTGGTAATGGTTTTACAGGTATTTTATCAAACACTACAGCAACATAAAAACCAAGAAACAATGGGTATTTGTTTCATGTACATACCTTCCTTGCCACCAGCCACACTTCGTTGGGTCATTTCATCAAACACTTATAGAGCAACATTAATATCAAAGGGAGGAAGACTGAGGTGAGCACCTGAGAGAGGAGAGATAGACTAGAGAGAAAGAGGGAGGAAGACCGGAAAAGGGGAGCTTGAGCTCGAGTTAGGGTTTAGAGGCGCCGAGTAAGGGAAATGGCCAAAGGGGTTAGGGTTCGTGCGGCCGGGTGAGGGAAAATGAGTAAAGGTAGGGTGTTTTTTTTTTTTTTTTTTTTTTTTTTTAAGGGCTTATACACCCTTGCACCAAGTCAAACCGAGTTCGAGCTGGATTCGATCCAAGTCGAGTCGAGCTGGGGTAAGCTCGAACTCGTTTTCAAGCTCTAAAAATCAGCTTGACTCGGTTCAAACTTAGCTTCGAACCATGTCGAGTTGAGTGAGCCAACCGAGCTAGCTCGATTCGTGTACACCCCTATATGCAAACACTCTGGAACTGTGGTAACCATTTATTTGGCTTTATGTGATGCTAGGCATAAAAAGGTCATGAGCATTCGTCTATGACCATAAACTAAGCAATTTGGTTGTCTATTCAGCTACTGTAAAAGGGAAAGGGAGATTTGTAAATGGAAGAGTTTATCCTCCTAACGAGTACTTTTTCCTTTTTAGTTGAATGTATTTTTTTTCTCATAGTGATAGTAAAGATTGATTGATTAAAATAATGTTTTTAAGAGTAGAAGGAATGAAATTTTATTAATAAAGATAAAAATTTACGAACAAGAAATAATCTTCAATGATCTAGCGTCTACAATGTAGATGGTAACGTCCTAAAACTAATGTCCTTATTATTATTATTATTATTTTTACGTATGCACTCACCCCCCACACACACACCACAGTGGGATTTCACACAATAGATACTTAAACCTATGACCTCGTATTAGAATTATTGTGAGTCTACCACCAAGACATGAGTAAGGACCCAAGCTAAGAACTTCTTTGATACAACCCCCAGTGGGATTTCACACAATAGATACTTAAACCCATGACCTCGTATTAGAACTATTGTGAGTCTGCCACCAAGACATGAGTAATGACCCAAGCTAAGAACTTCCTTGATACAACCACTTAGGAGTAAAAAAAGGAGAATTACACTAAGCTAAGTCATAATAGCATAATAGCATAGACAAACTGAATTATACCACTCTTAGGTTAAAATCTGTCCAACCAAACATCATAGATAGATTGAATTACACTACTCCTAATTTAAGCTAAATTAAGATAAGATAAACTGTGTTGTGTTATAGAGTTCCATTTTATTAGGTTGGCAAAGGCTTAAAGCTTTTCGATCTTCTTCGTATTTATAAAACTTTAATGCGGTAGCTAAAAAGAAGTCTTCATTAACACTTCTCATGTCTCTTGATGAGGCAGTAATTGTCTGAGCCCATAAACAATGGTGGTTTATTATACAACACCATGCACGTTAGTCGTTTGACCTGGATGGAGCATTTGTTGCATGCATATCTCACACCCTTTTATGAATGACAGTTCTTCTCACGATGCCGTGTGTTGTTGATTGTTATCCCTTTCTTTGCTTGAAAATATGTTGTGCGCCGTGAAGCTCAGCTAACTTAGCATTGTCTTTATCGACACTTCACAGCTTTCTGAGTAATTTTCAGCCAACGTGGTTGGGGTGTGAACAATTAATCGTTTTGGAGGGTAAGGATTGGATGGTTAGGATGTCTGGTTGGTGCAATTGAGTCATGGCCCACCTATAGTGGATAAACTGAATGAACATAGCATATTCTCACAATCAATATGGCTTTCCATGGGTGGGTAACAGTCGCAGTTATCAGATATCCTGACGATCCATACTTTCTAACATGTCCATGTGCACGGATAATGAGACCTCATGACCCATTTACAATAGAACCTTTCGTATAATCGATCGGTCCAAATCATCACATGTGGAATGGAGTGGGCGACTGGTTTCTGGAGGTAATCTTTCCAAATTAGAACGATTGGCGTCCCCAAGTTCAAAAGCCACAAATAGGGGTATCAGTCCAAGGGCCTGGCCCATTGGACCCTCTGGGCAAGCTCATTAAGGGCTAGGTTGGGTACAAGTGTCATGCCCATGAGCCTTGATAGGATCGATTCTTGAGCCCGAAATTAAGTCATGAACTAGGCTCAGGCTTAAATTTTCAACATTTTACATTTGAATATAGTCCAAGTCCAAATGTAGCATGACCTTAACTTTCAGGCTCACAGGCTGAGGCTGGGCAACAATCTTAGGTTCAAATAAATAGGTGAAGCTCAGACTGACATCAGCCCAACGATGGCAATAGCCAGTAAAGGCCCTAAAATCTGAAAGTAGCCGAGATAAATAGGAGTTTCTTCAATCTTAAATAAACTAGAGTAGGCCCGTCCTATGCAAGTGGACAGATAGGAAGGGATTTATAAGCGATGCGAGTCGCTATTACTAGGGTACAAAAAACATAGCTTAATAATAAAGCTGCATGTGCACGAGTTAAATTACATGCATGGAGCCCTTTGTAAGAATAAGAGATTCCCCTGCATGGAATAAATATTTTACCCTCTTCATTGAGGGCCAACATCTCACACAGGCGTCAAGGGTCATAAGATATTCCTGTCATAGTTCAAATAATCTGAAACTCAACTAAATTTCTTGTTGGGCAAAATGCCGATGGGGACGTCCGCAAAATCCACATTTAAAACACCACAACAATACATGAATGTGCATTGTAGTACAGTGGTAGCATGTTCTAGCTTCTACAAAAGAGGTTGCCTCTTTTATTCTTCCCCTAATTAAGCATTTTTATCTTTAAAACAGAACTGGGCCAGTGACTCTTTTGATCATTTAGCACTTTTGATTTGAGATCTTGAAGATTCATTTGGTTATCACCCTTCCTCCAGCTGAGTGAGGTCAGTTGGTGGGCCCCACATCTGATCACCCTTTTCGATGTCGTCCCTTGAGCTGAAGTCCTCTATAAGGTGCTACACTAGATAATTGCGCCATGCATCATATATTAGGATTTAGAAATGTGGATGATATCTGCACACATGTGAGTGTGGGACACGTTTGGGAGATCTGATGACTGTTATCTGGCTGGCCCCTTGTTGGGTATTCTTTTGCCCACAAATCAGGCCCACTTTTCTTCTTTGGCGGGTAACATATGGAAGTAGAGTATAGAGCTTATCAATTTCCTTCAGTGCCAGGGGATGTTCAAGGTGATGGCCCAGTTGATCAACAGTCTAGATCTTGCACGCATGTGTAATACATGGAAGAGATATTCTCAATCTTGATGGCGGCATGCGGACGGTGACCATCAATAGTCCGCAAATTATTTTAGGAGGCTGGATCCTTTGCAAAGTTTGTAGAATAAGCTTATTCCACAGATGTTATGGGTGGGCCCACTGTTTGTGTATGGCATCGAACTGGTCCAAAAGGGTTGCCTAACCATGAAAGCAGAACACCCTACAAAATCAAACCAATCCAACCATTATGTTGGCTGCCAAGCACTTTTTGCGTTGGATTGGGTTGTCGTCCATTGAGCTCTATGAACGTCCTACAAAATAAAACCAATCCAACCATTATGTTGGCTGCGAAGCACTTTTTGAGTTGAATTGGGTTGTTGTCCAATGAGTTCTATGAACGTCCTACAAAATAAAACCAATCCAACCATTATGTTGGCTGCGAAGCACTTTTTGAGTTGAATTGGGTTGTTGTCCAATGAGTTCTATGAACGTCCTACAAAATAAAACCAATCCAACCATTATGTTGGCTGCGAAGCACTTTTTGAGTTGAATTGGGTTGTTGTCCAATGAGTTCTATGGGCAGCCCACCTGAAGAATGCATAAGCCTGATATTTTGGAAATCCCATCGATCATCTTAATAGGACCACTTGATGTGCAGGTTACCTGAATTCAGCACAAAGGGCTACACCATATGAAACAATATACAACCACCAAAAAAATCTCTAATGAGAGCGAATGGCGGTTAGATTGTCCTTACTTTTTAGGCGTAGATGTGCGTTAGCTTTTTTTTAAAAAATTTATGGGATTGGACGCTATGTAAACATTAACAGTCCACGTGCAAGAGTTGAAAAAAAAAACTGATCAGAGAGGAATGATGACCATTGAGGAAAAGGCAAAGCATTTCCACACGCAATTTTTCAGAGAGGAATGATTGGGTACAGTGTGGCTAATAAAGCCAGCTTTCTTTTTTTTTTTTCCCACTAATATGCCACGTACGTGTGCAGAACTTTCAATCCATGCTGATTCACTCATTGAGTGGACCACACTAGTAAACTGATTTGGCTTTCAGTTGATTGTGATGTTGTCTTGCTTAATTAGTGTACCGGCCTGATTTTTGTGTATGGTGATCATCATCATGGTTTGGTCATCTTTTGCATTCGTTGGATATCGTAGACTTGATATGTTAATGGGAAATAAGTGGCTACCTTAGAACCATGGTTTTGAAACTCAGATAAACTTCGAAGCACCAGATTGATTGGGTACGGTGGGTTCGGTAAATGAGAGCTGACTTTGTTCAACTCGACCTGGCTCCAATGAGTAGTGTAAGGCTTGGGCAACATGACGTGTGTGCGTTAAAATTTACAGGGCATGGCGGTCGTGCTCTAGTTATTCAGGTAGCCTTTTTTATGTTCAGCGTCATGTAGGCTTTTTTTTTTTCACACACCCATACTCAGGCCATAGTAGGATTTCACCCTTACTGGAACCCTTGACTTTTGAAACTCCTGTGTCTACCATCGCCGTGTTTGCATGCGATTTAAGCCAATCATGATTTTAGTCCTATCATGAAAAAGGTCAAACATGAAAAACAGCCTCATCCAAACCTTCAGTCTACCCCAAGAAGGTTTCAATGGTAACCGTTCAATCCCCCTACTTCTTGTATTGTGGCCCACTAGGGCTTTGAAATATGCTTGATGTTTGAGCTCATGTCTAGAAATAATAATGGTGCAACAGATGAACCGAGTGAATATAATAGAGACCTCCCAATGGGTTCCATATAGCTTTTGGTTATATCGGTTACTGGGCTCCCTTTTCTAAATGTACAGGTAGAGGGTGACTCGGCCTGACTGATCAAAGTCAACTCATTCTATTCAGGATTGTTTATTAACAATGATGGACACCTTAATTCGAGCATTTTCATTGAATCAATCAAATACTCATTTTAAAGAGACTTAATATATATAGATATATATACACACACACACACCTTTCTACTTGGGAGTCACATGTTTAGAACATCGTACCCATAAAAAACATGCATGGACCATACACTACGATAATAACCTGATATGAAAGTAGGTATGTCCACTCATTAGGTGGGCCATGCCAGACACTAAATCATACCATTGGCCATCAATTGATATTGAAGTTGTGTCTTGTTGTATGAGCGTATTGGCATATATGTGACACTTTATAAAGAAAAAAAGTTAGTGTGTATAACAGCTTATGGCATAGCCAATATTGCAAAGGCGTGCTAAGATTCCCAACTACCAATGGTGGGAGACACGTGCACATGGTCTCGATGTGCATACTTTCCTGTAAAAAGGTGATGTTAACAAGGCAACAAAAGCTAAATTAAAGCTGGGTGAATGGCCCCTCCCGTTGTAGTATCCATTCATGTTCATTTCAGTTCCTTGGGTCTTATCAAGGGACCACATGTGCTACTATCACGTGAATATCGTGTGGAATGCTTCTAGTGAATATTGCATGAAGTGCCTTACTGAATTCTATGTGACAGCCCACTTGAAATCGAGTGTAGAGATAAGCCTTCTGTCTTTCACTCGATTTTAGGTAAGCTTTACGCCACACTGTTCACTCGGTACTCCAGATGATATTCACGTGGTACTTGCACACGTATTCCCCCTCTCATTAGATAATATAAGAGAGATTTTCTTCTTCTTTTTGCTTTCTTACTACTAATAAAGAAGTAGCTAATTTAAGAGCATTCATCAATCAAAGATATGCTCTATTCAGTAATCTACCATATACATAGACGTAAATAAGTGCATCAATGTATAATTCACCATTTAAAGTGGGGTCCACAATTTGAACAGTTAATAAATACATGTATATCATCTATCACGCTTTACTAATGTAACAATACCTATGTATAATGTACGCATACACTAGTATACCTATACACACACACACACACACACACACACACACACACACTATATAGAGAACAATCTATGCATCTATATGCTCCATTAGCTATGAATTGTATAGTCTTTGTTACTAATATAATATATAATATAGACACTAGAGAAATTAGCTGGGTGAGCTAGGCTATTTTTGATTGGCCTTGGCCTAACCTGCCCCGAACACCATTAGGCTAATTAAATTTCAAGCACTATCCCAGCATTCAAGTCAAGTTTAGTGGCCCAAGCCCTGCCTAACCCTGCCTATTGGCCTGATGCAATAATTAAGTTGGCCACCATTATGATGGTTTAGAGGCACTTGGTCAATGGTAATTTACATTCGACATACAAGTGTGGTTTAAAGAAAATCAACCGATTTAGAGTCATATCTGAATGATCCAAGCTATTAATATTAAAGATTTATCACGATGGAGAAAAGAAAAAATAACATTTTAAATTGAATTTTTCAAACCGTCATTCACTTAACTCTTTCTCTTACAAGTCCCGCTTTGGCCGAGCCAAGCCGTATGGTGCCAGGGCCGGTGTAGGGCCTGTTGCCACCCCTATATGTATGAACGATCACATTGTGCTAGAGTATGAAGTAACATGCTTGGTTCTTTATCACCCTAGCATTTGGAAGCTGTGACTGTATACCTAATCAGTTTGCAGCACTCCACTAGAATAAGAAAAAGAAAATGAACAAGGATAAGAAGCAAGAGGGGAATGAAGCACAAAAAGCTAGCAGCCGTCTGCTTGGCAGATCCACCACTTAGAACCCAATCCTTCTAATCTGCCAACTACCATGAATCAGGCCCGAATTTCCCAATCAAAGCTTGGAATCGAGTTGATTCAAATTGCAATTTCCATCTTTCGATTTGATTAGAAGTATACATATATGTGAAGAAATTTTGGTATATGTAGAAAGACAACCTTTAATACGTGAGCTCAAAAAAGTGAGTTTTTTAATCAACTTGGCCCCTTCTCCATGCATGTTGAGTCAACACAGGACAAGATATGTCGATTTTTTATTTTTATTTTTTTCTAAGTGAGTTTTTAAAACATGGGATCAACTCATCTCTTAAATAATATACTATCTATCCATTGAGCTGATGGCTCCTATCACAGATGTAACCCTTGATACCATAACCAACACTAATCGCTTCACATCGCATTATCCCACCGAACAGTGACCTCCTTTAGGCCAATCACTGCCAATAAATGACAGTAATGCAACCTATACAATTTTGGGTGTACATGAAGGAAATTGATTTATACGAACATGGGCCAAATCTGAAAATTTTGTCGATGAAGGGCAAATCAAATTGGTGGTTAACATATAATGGACTCCATCTACAAGTTCGGACTCCAAAAAGCCCATTTATTCGTTATGAAGATACCCCAAAATTGACTATGATCAGTGATTAAAATTGACCCTGAGGTGAACAGTTCCCTAACTGGATGGATCAAAATTGACCCTAAATGGTGATCAAAATTGGTCAGATGATGAACCAAGAAGGTTTAGCTCTGGTAGCAGAAACAAACCCCAACAAGCAGCCAAAACTGGGTCCAGATAATGGGCTTAAAAAAAGGGGCACCGGGTCTAGTCCAAAACCCAGCCCAAATCAGAGCCCGGGAATAAACCAAATCCGTACTCAAAATTGGTCCATGTTAAAACATTGAATTGGCCCAAATTAATAGCCTTATATGAAATTGAACAGGCATGGATGGGTCTAGACAAAGGTAGGTTCAAGTGCTAAATGGGCAAAACTGATGGCAGGAGAACTCAACACTGGATGTGTTAAATTCAATAGATAGGCCCAAGGAACCCAATGGGCCAAACTACAAATAAGGCCCAAACTAGATTTCGTCTCTAGCAATAACAAGTCCAATATCACCTTAAGGCCATTCAACCCATGGTCCCAATTAAAATTGTCTCAACACAAATAGACCAAAACAGGTGAATCAGGCCCAAAGCTGCTAAACAACCCAAGAGCCAAAAGACTAAAAGGTTGTGACCACAACAGGCCAGTTTCCTTTGTAGATGAGCCAAACTTTCAGATATGGCATAAAAATAAGAGTAATACTTATAACACATCGGTTGGATCATGATAGAATCAAACACTATTGTTGGAGGCCCAGTTAGAATCAAACACTATTCGATAGAGTCAAACACTATTCGATACAACCGAAAAGACGCCCAGTTAGTCCAGCGACCAACTGAAGAAAATTAGGAAAATCATGATAGAATCAAACACTATTTGATGCCATCGAATGGTCTATCGATGGCATCGACAGGCCCTATAATTGACTCGATTTAAGAAATCAATTACAACAACAATATCATCAACATATACTACCACTGCATTAATAGGAATTAGCCCATGACACAAGAAATTAGGTTATAAGGCTACTGGCTTTGAACAACTTGAAATAATCGATGACAACAGGAATATGAACTATATTGTTGTTAAAATCACATATTTGCTTGCAAATACCCACCGCTGGGCAGTAATTTGTGATCTAGATCACTGATTTGACTGGAGATCAGAGGTTGTGATTGACAACCATCAATCACCGATCACATGAAAATCAAACTCAAACTGTGTATAACATCCACTAGATAAAACATGATTTCAGCCAATACAAAATAATCTAACATCGAACTGGAACCAACCTGATTAACGATTGCTGGAATCTCCCCGGACAGATGAATAAATCCACTATGATAACACATATAATCAAACATTTGCAATCTCTCCCAGGATTCAGTGTAATACCAAGGAGAAAATAATCTTAAACTTTGATTGATTGATTGGAGGAATGAGATCTTATTCTCCCTCGCCATCTCTTTTCATTAAAAGAAATCATAAGATTGGTAGACTTGTGAAGTAGGAAGGGTAGAGAATGACTCAACAGAGGGCCAGGATCACATAAATTTGAGCCAGATGAGCCCCGATTGGGCAAGAATAGCCTAAACACTCATTATAGCTTCCAAGGCTAGCAATAACTCTATGACCTGATATCCATTTCGAGTGTATAATATAATGTTGGAAAACTATGGATGAGCTCCAAGAGTAGAAACTAACAAAGTTGATTTACCCTAATGGGTTTTTTCGAAAAAGGCTGTATGGACTAAATTGCATTTTATTCCAAAATTACCATTTTTTTTTATTACTTTCCCTTTTTTATATTTTAAAGTTTTTAATGGACCATTTGGATGCCACCAAGTTATTTTTACCACTTACAGCAGTAGATAAGTAACTTATTTGAAATAAGTTTGGTTTATGATCAATTATAAGTAGTTTTTTTATTTAAAATTTCTTAATCACTTCAATTTAATAAGTAGAAATCAAGATAAGCTACTCAAGCATAAGTAGCTTATGTTAAGTAAATTATGATCTAAACACCCCCTGAAAGCCATTTATTCAGTCATCCAAGATTATTATTATTATTATTATTATTATTATTATTAAATTTTTTCTTTTCATGCACTCACACCCCCACACACACCCACACACTCACACCATAGCAGGATTTCACTATAATGAGTACTCGAACCATAATCTCGCGTTGAAACTTTTGTGAGTCTACCACCGGAGCATGAGTAAAGACCCTTGGTCATTTAAGATTTGTTTATAAGTTTTGTTAGGAATAGGTGCATTCTTATTATTTTTGATAATTTTGCAACTTGGGAAAAGTTTCCTATTTCGAGTCAAATTAGAATTTAAGAAACCTTTTGCCTATGTCAGTATGTTAGATACATTGTAAGGAGTACTTTTCATCGATAATATCAATCTTATACTTCTTTTCCTTTTTTTTTTTAGAGATTAGTTTTGTTTTTTCTTCCTTGCGGATTCAAGAGTTAATTCTTCGAAAGAATATGGTTATATATTCTCCTTATCCATGTACCTGGCATGTTAACATGTAAAATGTGAAAGAGGCCTGGAGACAAAGGGTCTGTTTGCTAGAACTTATTTTCCACAATTATCACAAGAATTTGATATTTTCAGTGAATTTCATTGATTCAGATTGTTTGTCAAATCTAAATTATTAAATGCTTAAATTATTTTTTAGTGAAAATATGGGGTCTTGTTTCATCTCCCCTCCCTTCACTTGATGCTGAATGCTGAAAATGGTAATGCATTACAACTTTTTCTTCTTCTTCTTCTTATTTTTTTTTTTTTTTTTTTTTTTTTTTTTCACTTTTGACTAAAATATCCATAAAATTATTTTAAATTATAATTCAGCACTTAAATTAATTTTCAAAGCTTATTCTTCAATTTATCAAACAGCACCTAGAACTATACATGAATGTTTTTACAATAGCCTATCCCATCATTATTACTTGTCCTCCGATTATCCTCTGTGCTAAAAAAATACTAAGCAATTCCTAGGACTCAACTATATGGTAAGTGCGGAAAGGTAGCTGTCTGTCATTTATCATGCTACTTAGATCAGAAAAAGTGGGAGCCACAGGCATGCACATTTCTTAAAATTCAATGGCTCATTCAATGAGGCTTGATGAGACCATAGATATTTTATGCTGAACTTGAACCGAAAAAACCCTAAACAGAAAAGGTCTAATGTTATTACTCTCTAAACAAACCACTCCCCTCTCTGTTCGATCTTTTCACCTTTTGTGCAATCCTTATATTGGATACGGATAGATTACCATTATCCTTAAATCCACCTCAAAACGTGAAGTACATCATTTTTATTCTTCTAAAAAAATAAGCTTGTATTAAATGAATTTAATTCAAAGATGATGAATTTGATTTAGTCCCCCTAATTAATTTGGATAAGGCTTAGATGATAATTTCTATTTTCCTGAGAAAAAAGTTTTTTTTGCTGCTCTTTTGCAATATGTTTAAAAGAGCTTTCTTCTTCTTCTTCTTCTTATTCTTCTTTTCCAAAATTATAGAATTTTAAATGGTTTTTGGCTAACCATGGCCTGTGTTGTATTACTATTATTTCACAATGAATTTCTGACGAATGCCAAGTTAACTCCAGCTAGATATTTTTTGCACTATCTGTTGCATGTAGCAAACGTGATACATGTGTGCAAGACCCAAATTACTCTGGTGGTCCCATTGTATAGTTTTCTTTATTTGAATATCGGGTGGGTCTACTGCTTAGGCGGGTTGCACATGTACAAACTAAAACTATAGTTACAGAATTGTCTCACGGGCCATGTTCAAGGTACATGTTTCCCACTTTTTGGTGAACCGTCTTGATCTTTTGACCATGGCATGTACATGGTGGATTACACTTGATGAACATCATGAGTTTGAGACAGTTTACTTATAAAACTTGATGATTCCACCCAAAACTCAATGGAGTCAACTCGACTGAGTCACTTGCTGAGTAAGCTTGGAACTCAGCCTGTTAGATACAACTCAGGTAATTACTCGACTGACTCACTTGCCCAGTTAAATATTTTTTATTACGAAAGAAAATTCATGTAACAACTTTCCCAAAGAGGGCCTTATCAGAGAGAGCTAGAACCTACTACCGATGTATCTATGTTTTGTTAATTTTTTTAAAAAAATAAATTTGTTGAGCATCTCATCATCTAAACCCTTATCCCAGTTAATTGGGGTTAGCTACATGTATCATATTCCATCATTCTACTCTATTAAGGAACAACTTCTCTTGGACAATAAGTCATCAAGCCTTTTCTTATTACCACCACCCTAGTTCTTTTAGGTCTTCCCCTTGCCCTTTTAGACCATTTAACTTGCAGCAACTTGCTCTTAACCATCACAGTTCTTGGCTGGTTTCCGTTGTTGGTTGGTATTCAATGCATGTGATCAAACCTTCTAAGTATACTTCCCCTTATATTATTATTCTACTCCTAAATTCCTTTAAATGCATTCATTTCTAATTCTTTCTTCACAATGCCACTCAACCTTTTCAGCATCCCCATGTCAACCATACTCATCTTTCCAAAATTTAGTATCATAAAGCATGGTTGGTCTTATAGCTATCCTATGAAACTTTTCTTATAATTAGAGACTGGATCAAGTCCAATCTTTGAGTGGACCTAATCCAGTTTGGTAAAGTTTTCAAGTTTTTGACACATGTGCCAGTTTTACACATGTCCACATTAACATTCCTTTTTCTCTGCATTATTCCTCCTATTGAAGCAAATCATATGTCAAGCCCTCGTCACATTGAATAGAAATCGTTTTAGTCAACACTATTTAAAATAAAACTCTAGATATAAAAATGGACTCTTTCCTTGCCCTATAGGGAACTAGTGTCCACCACTTGAAACATGTAATTTTCTTTCATTTCTCCGCTGCCATTTCGAAGTTGGTTTTTCCTCACTGTGGGGTAGCATCCTTGACTATGGCTAAAAAAGGTTTCCTGTTTTCCTTCTCATCCTTTCCCATAAGCAAAGTCACCCAGCAAGGTGGGTTAAATTGCATGCATGCCCCATGAAATCAATGATCGAAAGATCCTTTCCCAAAACCCTAAGAGTCCCCTTCCTAGGTTTTTTCAACTGCACCAAGGAACAAAAGAAACTCCTTTTGACGCACTAAATTTACCGGGTCACAATGCCTACCCGGTAATGACCAAAATGCTACTGATGCAACTACAAAAGGATGGTATTCAGCTGATCACTATTAAAGTGAGATTGTGGTCTGCCGGTTGGGCCATGTGGATGAGTGTAAATTCACTTCAAGAGGTAGGTCACACTATGCATGGGCCACGAGTATCTTTTTCTTCCCTAACAATGATCCTTCCCATTCAATCAATGGACTCATATGTGAACTGTTGACAATTATCCTATGATCATAAGCAGTCATGGGATAAATGTTAGAAAGTAAGTGTATCTTGTACACAACCGAGGATAGAAGGAAAAGATAACGAGACGATCAGATCCATTGGGTTCAAGGCTCGACTTGAATAGTCAATTTCTCAAGACAGATTTGCTACCATTTTTCTGAAAGTTCCAACAAGTGCAAACGAAGAAAATCTGCAAAATATCTTCAGGATACAATGAACTCTCAATCCAAATTTCAACACGAAAATTTGCACATTTAAGTGTTGAACAAATCTCTAGTTTTGACACCGATATGCCTTTAAGACGTTTAGAAAAAACTTAGCAAGAGATCAGATCGAGATTAATTGCATAGAAGATGATATAATCTTAAGAATTAAGAGTGTTCACTTCTGGATTATAGTATCCAGGATTTATATCAATTGAAAGGGTATAGATTTCTTCCTGAAGAGATGCTAATGTGTCTCTTCAAGAAATCCATACCCATTCACAGCAAACAATAGCCTTTCATGAAAGGACATGTAATGTAGGGGCATTTTTACACTGGGCTCAAGTGGGGTCGCTTGTGGGATGCAAGGGTACACTCGGAGTGGGTGACACATGCGATTTGGGGCTCACGGGGGAGGTCTTGTGTTCGAGACTCCTTACCAGGGGTGATTAGTGCGCATTTCACACCGGGCTCGAGTGGGGTAGCCCGTGGGATGCGGGGACACACTCAGGGTGGGCGGCCCATGTGATTTGGGGCCCACGAAGGGGGTTTGGCAGAGGTCCTAAACCCATGAGATGTGGGCCCAGACTATGAGATAAAATGATTAATTCACCATACTCTAACAGTTCGAGCTTTTAGAGCAAGTGGTTAATTGTCATGCATCAAATTTGGTATCAGGGCTTAGGGTTCTTATAGGAGAATACATTACATGTTTATGGTTAATTTATTTGAGTCCATCATGCATTCAGTTCATCGTATGTAGCTTTTAGGAGTCCATAGTCCCTGATATTAGTTGCTAAAATTTCTGTTAGCAGGAAGTTAGCAATTTACATTATTGTAACTTTCTGTTATTCCTTTATTTTGACAACTATATTGCTGGATTTTAGTAGCAATGCGTAGTTTCCCTCATATAGAGTCTCATAGGATCATTTAGTCCCATATAGTCATCGTAGAAAGTCCTTAGGTGGAGTTGCAAGTTGTATGCCCACACGTACGGGTCATAGTTTTAACCAGCACCTTACACTAAACATAGAACAACTGTTAGAGTCACTAAACAAGTTGTCCCAACAGATCGAGTCTTGGGGTAATCGCTTGGAATAAGACATAGATCAACGCCTTGACCAAATAGAGGCCTCCCTCAGGACAAACCCTACCATTAGGGAAGATGGCCAATCTCAAGCAGGTGGCCAGGAGGATAGACCAATGAATGAAAGTGGCTAAGAAATCAGTCATAAGCGTGCACCCGTACCCCCATCCCATGAGGGACATCAAGACCATTATTTTAAGGGGTACAACAAGTGCGACCTCATGGCTAGAGAGAGTGCACCAGAAGCTAGTATAGTGTTACCTACATGAGGCCATTCTGGTAGTGAATGAGTTTCATAATATTTTTCCTGATGATCTACTAAATGAGTGTCCCCCTAAGAGGGATATAAAGCACACCAAAACATGTGACACCGTAATACCTACAGCCGAGTTTGCGTTTAATAGTTCTGTCAATAGGTCCACAGGTCTCGGTCCTTATGAAGTCGTTACTGGTTATAAACCTGAGAAACCTATTGATCTTGTCCCTACGTCACTGCCCCATAAGCCGTCAGAGCCTGCAGAGTTTTTTGTGCATCACATTCTTTCATGGCATCAAGAAATTAGGCAAAAGATCACTACTAGTAATGAACATTACAAATTTTCTGCAGACCAGTATAAATGTTGTAAGGAATTCAATGTAAGAGACTTTTTGATAGTCCGCATCAGGCCCAAGCGGTATCTTTTGGGGGCCGTTCTTAAGTTACACGCACGTAGCGCTGGACCCATCAAAATTATAAAACGAAACGATCTCAATGCGTTTGTGGCAAATCTTCCACCCTCCATGGGAGTTAGTTCCACATTCAATGTGGAGGATATAGTTACATTTCAAGGGGCCATTGATGCATTGTTCAGCCTTTCGCCTAACCATCCTGATTCATCAGACCTTTCCCTTGATTCATGGCCCCCTCCCGACCTATTTTCCCAGCCTTTACCTCCCATACCTATCCATCCCGACCCATCTTCCTAGCTACTACGTCCCATACCTACCCCTCCTGACCCATTTTTTTAACCTCTACCTCCTATACCTACTCGTCCCGACCCATTTTCCTACGTTCTACCCTCATACCTATCTGTCCTAACCCATCTTCCCAGCTATTACGCCCCATACCTACCCTTCTCAACCCATTTTCTCAGCCTCTACCTCACATATCTACCATTCCCACACTTAGAGAGGAAATATAGGATATTCTGGACCATCAAGTAATATCCACATCAGACGGCGGGTTTCAGAAGTACCTGGTTAAATGGAAGTCATGCCCAGCTTCAGACAGCACGTGGCTTCAGATACTTGATCCTAACATCCTAAATCGGTTCAGGAGTTTTATTCCGCCAGTGATGAAATCTTCGCAGCCAGGGAGAATTGATGGGGACATCATGCGCACACGCGCACGCACACCACCCTCCTACGCATGTACGTACGTAGGAGGGCCCCATCATCGATCTGGCTCAATGACGACGTCCAGGGAGGGCCTCCTAGTTAGAAGATAAAGTTTTAACTCAAAAGGGTGGGCCCAATAGTCAAGAAAAGCCCACATGAGATCTCATGATCGTGGCCCATTCGTCGGATTGATTTCATATTTTAGGTTTTGCTTATTGTTATTATTTAGAACATCGTGAATGCTTTAGATTTCTTTATTTAGTTTTTATATTTTAGTTTACTTCATTGCCAAGTAATGGTTGCGCACATAGTGCGAGTTTTTGGGGTATAAGGTTTTCCCTATAAATAAGTACCCTTTGTAGTTCTTTTCATTCATTGAAGCTTAATGAAAATTCCTGCTTTATATTTCTGCTCTCTTAGTGAGTTGTAAAAGAATTCAAAAGTGGGTGTAAAGCCCTCTTTTCGAAGGGCTAACTACCGTGGTGCGAAGCCACATCTATCCCCATCGGCCCCAACCCTCTTCCATTCACATCTCTCATCTTCTATCATCATTATTACTATAGATTTTTCAACTTTTGCAGCTATTCATCCCCCTACAGCCAGTTTTCATAATCTGGACTGTAGGAGGGCTGAAACTTCGACAGAGCACTGTCTCGACCTAACGTCGGATCGTCGTCAAACTTAGAGGGATTAGAGGTCTCCCCTGACAGACCAATGCCTAGGTGTCACTTTAGGGAGGCGGGCTTCTATCACACGTGCGGCAAGCCCACCCGCGCATGTGCGTCAGCTTCGGGTTACCATCTGCACGCAGGAGCTTTCTCTAGGTCAAGTTTTCCTCTGGTTTTCCTCTTTTCATTCATATTTCCTAAACCTTAGCCTTAGTTTGCATTAGCCCTAATTTATTTGTCCATTTTTTTCACCCTAGGGTTCATTGAATTGAAATTGGGGAATCCCTTAGATTAGGGACTGATTCTTATGTATGTATACTTGATTTTTATTTCCTTTTGATATCGTTTGACTTATAATTTTTATTGGTCTAGTCCTAGCCTGTGTCGGCCTGGACCCTCATAGATTCCCCTTTACTTGAATATTTGGACTATCATATGGGATGTGGAATTTGGGTAATTGTTTTTGAATTGGTATGATCTAAGCCTGAATTCTTTCACATCATACTTGAATTTCATGTCCTGCATCAAATTTGAGGTCCCGTGTACGAGACTCCTTACCAGGGGTGATTAGTGCGCATTTCACACTTGGCTCGAGTGGGATAGCCTGTGAGATGCGGGGACACACTCGGAGTGGGCGGCCCATGTGATTTGGGGCCGACGAAGGGGGTTCGGCAGAGGTCCTAAACCCATGAGATGTGGGGCCTGGGCTATGAGATAAAAGGATTAATTCACCATACTCTAACAGTTCGAGTTTTTAGAGCAAGTGGTTAATTGTCCTACATCAAATTGGTATCAGAGCAGGAGGTCTCCTGTTCAAGGCTCCTCACCGGGGGTGATTAATGCAGGGGCATTTTCACACTGGGCTCAAGTGGGGTCGCCTGTGGGATGCATGGGCATACTCGGGGTGGGTGACCAATGCGATTTGGGGCCCACGGGTGAGGTCTCGTGTTCGAGACTCCTTACTAAGGGTGATTAGTGCGCATTTCACACCGGGCTCGAGTGGGGTAGCCCGTGGGATGCGGGGACACTCGGGGTGGGCAACCCATGTGATTTGGGGCCCACGAAGGGGGTTCGGCAGAGGTCCTAAACCCATAAGATGTGGGGCCTGGGCTATGAGATAAAAGAATTAATTCGCCATACTCTAACAGTTCGAGCTTTTAGAGCAAGTGGTTAATTGTCCTGCATTAACATGACTCTGTCCTATAACGGCTATTTTTGTACACATTCAGAAAGAAACAGCTATCCAATAGTAAAAATTGTATCCACATAAGTGACATGTGGCATAGGTGCCACATGCACAATCATGTCACAATTACTCCCAATCAACAAAAAGGAAATAAAACATCAGGGTAGAACCTAGTTCAATTCCAATTGTACCATGACCCAAAAAGTTTGAATCATGTGCCAAAAAGACTAAGGCTTTTTTTGCAACGATGCGCACGTGTGAAGTGCTACGTACGCCTAATAAAGTGCCCAAGCAACCCTATAGCCCACGGCGATGGTGCTTCCCACTGTCCTCGAGGAGATTTGAACCCTGGTTGCATAAGCAAAAACCCCTTCTCTTACCGATTGACTATACACACTATTTATGGAAAATTTAAATAATTAATATATTTATTTACTTTCTAAAAATAACTTTTAATTTTAAAATTTATTTTTATTCTAAAAAACACAACAATAAATGGCTAGGCTATTATATCAACTCATATTCTGCCTATGTGGTATTTGTTGTCAGATGTCTTCAATTTGATTGAAATCAAGGGTTTGTTAATGGCGACCACTCGATCCCATAAAAAATTTGGCAATGCCATCGACAGATCTGCTCGATCCCATCATGAATTTTGGCTTTTGCTTGTTGGATATTTTTGGAGTTATTACTTAATGCCATTGAAGGTGGCTTTGATGCCATCGACTGGCCTTCAATGGCTATCAATGTCATGGAAGGTCTCATCAACAAACATGTGTGGTTTAGTACAAGTGCATATTTTGTTTCCTAATTCAATTGTAACTCTATATAAGGAGTTGTTAATGGGAGAATTATGGTGAATAATATTCAATGGACTTCTAGAGCAAGAGGGAGAGCAAAGCTAGGGTTTTATGAAGAGACATTGGGGTTGTATGGATTGGTAAGTTCATCCATCTCTTGTAATATCGTTTCATAGTGGATTGCTTGTCACCTTGTGCCGTGGTCTTTTTTCTTACGAGAGTTTTTCCATATAACATTTGTGTGTTCTCTGTGTATTTGTATTGCATTTGGTTTCATCTTGTTTGATTGAATTCAGGTTTACTTCCGTGCAGTCCCCAATAACTGGTATCAGAGCATATGTTGGGGTTTTGAGTTCTAATATGAAACATGGCGATGAAAGGGTCTAACGTGAAGTATGAAATGGAGAAATTCACTGGTATAAACAACTTTGAACTATAGTAGGTTAAGATGAGAGACATTCTAATTTAGTAAGGTAAATCGTCTTGCATCTATGAGTGATGAAGAGCGTGTTGAACTTAATAAGAGGGCTATAACCTCGATTCAATTGTATCTAACAGACAACGTTCTCTATAATCCACTATACCAAAATCACTATTTAGGAATCATTAAAATAATTCCAAAATCCTTTAGGAATGATTTTCAACTATTTCTAAATAGGGAATCGCTAAAAAGTAAGAATGGTTGAAAATCATTCCGAGGACTAATAGCAACGGCTACAAACTAGTAGCAATGGTCAGGGACTAGATCCCTAGCCATTTACAATAAAATGAAAAATAATAAATAAATAAGATTCATCAACATTCACAAATAAATCAGGGACAACTTGAAACAAATGCTGACATACACATAGGCCATGAAATAAGCAGTAAGTCCCGATGATATGAAGATAAGAACAAATTGCATTACTCAAACACAAGTACCTACAAACACATGCATGCACTTGTAATGCCTTGTAATAAAAATCATTTAATTTGTATATCATGATTTTAGATTTACAAAAAGCATTTGAATGAACTATTAAGTTAAATTGCAATTATTAGTGCAACTAAGTAGGAGTAACCAAGCATTATTGGACATTCACATTGAGATACAGGGTTCATAATCAAGTTACCACTACGTGAAAAATGGAAAAAAAAGAAAGAAGGATGGATTTTGAGACAATTGTAAACCGTCTCTAAAATTCCTTAGTTTAAAGACGCTTTAGAGACGGCCGTAAACCGTCTCTAAAATTTTTAACGGCTCTCGACTATCCTTAATATTGTCTTAAAATGTTGAACGTCCAAAAATCATTTAAGACGGTCAGAATCCGTTATTAACTGTGGATAAAAGACGGCTGTTGACCGTCTGGAATAAAAGATGGTCTTTAACCGTCTTATATGCGGTCATCTGAGACAGTCCAAGACCGTCTGCATTAGAGACGGTCACTAGCTGTCTTTTACTGGTAATCTGAGACTGTCAAGGACCGTCTGCATTAGACACGGTCACTGGCTATCTTTTACTAGTAATCTGAGAACATCAAGGACCGTCTGCATTAGAGACGGTCATTGGCCGTCTTTTACTGGTAATCTAAGACTGTCAAGGACCGTCTGCATTAGAGACAGTCATTAGTCATCTTTTATTGGTAATTTGAGACTGTCAAAGACCGTCTGCATTAGAGACGGTCTTTAGCCGTTTTATAGCGGTCTTTTGAGACCATCAAAGATTGTCTGCATTAGCGACGGTCCTAAACCGTCTCTAATGCTCAGGTTAAAAATTAAGAACAAAAAAATTATGAATTTAAAAAAAAAAAAAAATAGTTGTGAAGCTTAGAAAAATAATTAACAATGTTTAGGAAAATTTTAGATTTTTAAAAAAAAAAAAAAAAAAACTGTGATTTTATAAAAATCTAGATTTTGAAAAAAAAAAAATTAAGAACTTTGAATAATGTTGATAATTTTGAAAAAAAAAAAGATTTCGATAAAAAATGATATTTTAAAAAAGAAAATATATGAAATTAAATGAAATTGTGAAAAAATTGACAAATTGTAAAAAAAAAAAAATATTTTAAAAAAGAAAACTAGATTTTGTATTTTGACAAGAAAAATTTAAAATTTATATAACAAGATTTCGATTAAAAAAATGATATTTTGAAAAAGAAAATTTTTAAAAAAAATTTGAAAAAATTGACAAATTGTAAAAAAATATATTTTTTAGAAAAGAAAACTAGATTTTGTATTTTGACAAGAAAAATTGAAAAGTTATATAACAAAAGTGAGATTAAAAAAATGATATTTTGAAAAAGAAAATTTAGGAAATTAAACAAAATTGTGAAAAAATTGACAAATTGTAAAAAAAAAAAATATTTTAAAAAAGAAAACTAGATTTTGTATTTTGACAAGAAAACTTGAAGAGTTAGATAACAAAAGTAAGATTTTGATGATGTGTTGTATATCCTTGCCGCCCCTATGTTTCTCCAAACCATTTTTAGGCCGGGTATAAAAAATTGTGTAGATTTAAATCTTAAGTGGACCTCACCACTGGAAAGAATGATAGTATAGTACCTCGCCATTAAAAACTATAAAGAGCCCATCGTAAGGTTTTAGTAATGTTTATTTGCAATTCAACTTGTTGATAATGTAAAGAAGATCTAGATGAAGGTAAACTACAAAGATCAAATTGATTCAAAACTTTTGTGGCCTTCAAAAGGTTTTTAATACTTATTCATCATTGTTTTGATTGGTATGGCCCACCTGAGATTATTGAGTTCTTATGATTTGAAATCACATCCTAAAATATGATGGAAAAATATATGGATGGTGTCGATATACATAAAATATATCAAGGTGGGCCCTACACGGTTAGAGTAACACCCATGAAGTAGTTACCTAAATAGTGAAATGGTACTATAAGGTCACCTCATGGGAACTTCCCATGAGGTTAATCTGTGTGCGCCCCACCATGATGTGTGTAGAACATCAACACCATGCATTTGATGTGTCCCCTTTAAGTCCAAAAATCAGTCGTATACGAAACTCATGTGGGCCATAACATCTAAAACTATGTGAAGACATCCCTAAAATATATAAAAGCATTTGGTGGGGCTCACATGAGTTTTGGATGTGTATGAAACTTGGTCTGACTCCTCATCCAAGTGGGACACACATAATGAATGGGCTGGATCTATGAACCACATCTAGGTGGGCCCAATAAATGATTATGAATGTTTTAATGGGAGGGTAACCCTCTCAACTATAATATGTGGTGTGGCCCACCCAAGTCAAGGATTGACTTTATTTTTAAGCATGTGGCCCACCATTAAAATATGAGAAATTTTTTGAGATTTTGAAAATAAAAATTCAAAATTTGTATTTTAAATATTTTTGAAATATTTTATAATAAAAATGATATTTAGTTAAAAGAGTAAAAAAAAATATACATTTTGAAAAAAAAAATGTTAAATTTATTTGTGAAAAATAAAATTACTAAATTATTAGGCACATCCACTAATTGAACCTTTAATCGTTTTTGGACAATCTAATCAGTTCAAATTGAAGAGTAAATAACTTCAGATGTTTAAATCAAATTTCACTGAAATTGTTGATCAATCTTGTATGCCCAATATCTTTCTCATATATAGCCTAATTGAGGCGAGTAACTAGTCAAATTGAGAGTATTGATCAGTAAAATAGAGTGAATGGACTAGACATGTAAAATGGGCCAAATATTCTGGTTAAAATTGTGACCCAACTTACTGATCTCGTGAGAACCTAAGAATTGATGTTAGTAAGTTTTGTGGGCCCCATCATGATGTGTGTCGAACATCAACACCGTGGATTTGATGTGTCCCCTTTAGGTTATGAGATATCTAAAAAAATCATTGGTAAACGAAACTCAAGTGGGCCATACCATTTAAAACTATGTGAAGACATCATAAAAAATATAAAAGCACTTGGTGGGGCCCACATGAGTTTTGGATGCAGTTGAAACTTGGTCTGACCCCTCATCCAAGTGGGACACACATAATGAGTGGGTTGGATATGTGAATCACATTTAGGCAGGCCCAATATATGATTATGAATGTTTTATGGAAACCCTTCTCCACTACATTTAGGTGAGTTACTCGTTACCCTTACCAGAGTAAACTCTATGGGGTCCACTGTTATCTATTTATTTTATCCACTCCATTCATCCATGTTAACAAATAATTTGAGATCTAAAGAACAAAAAAGGAAGCATATCCAAAGCTCAAGTGGACCACACCACAGGAAATAGCGTGATTGAACCTCTATCATTTAAAATTTCTTGGAGCCCATAAAAGTTTTGGATCAAGCAGATGTTTGTGTTTTCTATTCATTCATATATTTTTGATATTATGAACAACCTTTAACCATTTTTGGATAATTTGATCAGTCCAGATTGAAGAGTAAATAACTTCAGATGTTTAAATCAAAATTCACTCAAATTGTTTTATCCATGCCGTCCATCAATTTTAGATCATTATTTTAGAGAATGACCCTAAAAACTAGGCAGATCCAATTCTCAGGTAGACCACACCACAGTTAAACAGTGGTGATTGAACGCCCACGATTAAAAACTTCTTAAGGCCCGCTGCATTGTTTACTTGCCATCCAGCTTGTCGTTTAGATCACACAGACCTGGATGAAGGAAAAACACCGATATTAACTTGATCCAAAACTTGTGGCACCCAATAAATTTTTAACGGTGAGCATTCAATAGAGCTGGGCATTTCATACCCGAACTGGTGGATTCGACCCGATCTGACCCGATCTGACCCGATTCGAACAGAACCGATGGTCAGGATCGGGTAACATAAGCTAGATCTGAAATATTTTCGGGTCGGATCCGGATAGGCCTTGTTCCGAACCGACCCGATCCGTAATCCAATCCGATTAGATCCGATTCGATCTGATCCAACCTGATTCAGAGATGTATGTGTTTCATCCATTCCGTTCATCCATTTTACATATCATTCCAGGGCTTTATACAAAAAAATGATAGGGATATAAATCTCAAGTGGACCACACCACAGGAAAACAATGGTCATGATCACTATTACTTTGGGCTTGATTAACGAAAAAAGACCCGAGCAAAGCATGCATATATACTCGGGTCCAAGATCATATCTCACCTCCCGATTTTATTACCGACATGTCTGTATCCGTAGACCCGAGAGTCCAATCCAATAGAAATAGAAATGAATGCGGACTGGAATCGTCCGCAGCACCTGTTTTACTCAGCGTATAAAATACCCAAGCTCTTCAGGGCCCACCATGCAGTATATATAAAATCCACTCCGTCCATCAGGTTCTATATTCGATTATAGGCCCTTGATGAAAACATCATATAAATAAACATATGGAATGGACCACACCACACGAAAAATTGGGATAGGATGCCAACCATAGGGTTGTTGCATGGCCACCATGGTGTTTTTCTTTCATCAGACCCGTTGATCTAGTTTAACCCACAAGGATGAAGTTAAAATACAAATATCATTATGATACAAAACTTTTAAGGGCCACTCCAGTTGAACTTAATGTTTTTAGGAGCAATTTTACATTGTTTCCATTGATATGGTCTATATCACTTATCTAATTGAATTATATGTTTTATGTACAATTAAAATAATATTTCTCACCTGATGGACGGATTAGATTTATTTATGAAAAATGATGGACGCCACATGGCTTGTGTGTTTTACATCCACGACTAAAATAGGTGTTTTAGACGATTCCGGTCCAGATAACTGCTCCTTCTTTGGTGGGGCCTACCTTTGCATGAAATTGATGGAACGGAGTCGGCAAAAGAGATAGCAGCTTTCCACGCTCATTATCCCAAAGTCCACCATTATAATCCTCCTAAGGCCCACTGTATTGTTTATTTGACATCTGATCTGTTGATTAGGTCATAAGGACCCAGATGAAGGGAAACAATAAATACCAGCTTGATCAAAAACTTTTATGGCCTCCAAAACATTTTTAATGGTCAAAGTTCATTCAACATTGTTTCCTATAATGTGGTCCGTTTGAGATTTCAATATATCTCATTTTTTTTCTCATAACTAAAATGATCTATCAAAATAGATGGAAGGTATGGATGAAACACATACATCATGGTGGGGCCCATAGAGCACCGACCACCAGCTCGTGGCCGGTGGCAAGGGGACTAGCCAGTCCGTTTCTGGTACAGTCTGGCGCTCCTCGAACTCTGAGTTGTATGAACAGTTCAAAGGAGATCAAAGTGATATGGGCCCCACAGTGATGTATTTATTATATCTACACCGTTCATATATTTTTAGAGAAAATTATAGAGAATTATCCAGAAAATAAACAATATCCAAAGATCATCTGGACCACACCACAAATAAGAGAATGATTTTTACCGTTAAACAATTAGTGTGGTCCACTTGATAGTTAGATTTGTCTTATTTTTCATCTCAAGTCTTAAGAAGATCTGGCCAAATGGATGGACGGTTTAGATATAACACACACCCCATGGTAAGACCCACAGAACTCGCAAACATTGAAAAAAAATTTATCAGGTGGACGCTGTGGTTCCGGAAGCAGATTGCATACTGAGTAACTTAGTACGTTAAGCGTACTGAGTAAACTCTGCGGGCCCCACCGTCAATTATGCATTGTATCCACTATGTCCATCTGTTTTATCACATGATTTTAGGGCTTTATACAAAAAATGGAATATATACAAATCTCAATTGGACCACACCACTGGAAACAGGTTGAATTGAACATCTACCGTTGAAAAATTCTTGGGGGCAACTGAGGTTTTAGATCAAGCTGATATTTGTTTTTTCCCTTCATCCATGGCTTTCTAATCTTACGAACATGTTGGATGACAAATAAACATCACTTGGGGCCTTAGAAAGTTTTCAATGGTGGAAATCAATACTTCCACTTTTTCTTGTGTTATGATCAACTTGAGCTTTGTATATGCATCAATTTTGGGTTTAACCTCTAAAATGATCTAGAAAAATGAATAGACAGTGTGGATAAACCGGATGCATTCTCAGTGGGCCCAACAGGTTTAATCAGTACAACAATTCAATTTCGCATGCTTCGGGTAGGAGTTTCAGGCGGTGGCTTGCTTAGCAAGAAAGAAAACCACGTGCGCAGTGCATTGCATTGTATTCATGTTAGTATGTTCTGTGGATTTGATCATGGGGTATGTTTTATATCCAAACTGTTCATGCATTTGAAGAGCTCGTCTTAAGGCTTGAGACGAAAAATAAGACAAATCTAACTATCAAGTGAACCACACCAATTGTTTAAGGTGAAAATCATTATCTCTGCCGCTATTTGTGGTGTGGTCCAGATGATCTTTGGATATTATTCAATTTTTGGATAATATTACATAATTATATCTAAAAATATATAAACGGTGTAGATATAATAAATACATCACTGTGGGTCCCTTATAACTTTGATCTCCTTTGAACCATTCGTACAACCCGGAGCTTGAGGAGCATTGACGCGACGGGGAATGGATTGGCTACTCCCCCTGACAAAAGCCATTGGCTGGTGGTCGGTGCTCTGTGGGGCCCACCATGATGTATGTGTGCCATCCATGCCGTCCATCTATTTTTATATATCATTTTATGACATGAGAAAAAAAATGAATTATATATTAATCTCAAGTAGACCACATTACAGGAAATAGTGTTGAATGAATTTTAACCATTGAAAACATTTTGGGGGCTATAAAAGTTTTGGATTAAGTTGATATTTATTTTTTCCCTTCATCTGGGTCTTTATGACCAAATCAATAGATTGGATGTCAAATAAATAGTACAGTGGGCCTTAGGAGAATTTTAATGGTGAATATCCATCCATTATTTTTCTCCTGTGGTGTGGCCCACCTAAGGTTTATATCCTTATAATTTTTTGTATCAAGCCATAAAATGATCTGTAAAAATTGATGAATGGAATGGATGAAACACGTACATCATGGTGGGGGCCACAGAGCACCGACCACCAGCCACGGGGCTGGTGTCAGGGGGAGTAGCCAATCTGTCTCTAGACGGGACGTGTTCATCCAGGACGCGGATTTCTTGCGAAAGGCATTCTCAAGAAGATTTTGTACAAGTATTCTGGGTGGAGTGAAATGGCCAAGCTATATGTCCTAGAGGGGGGATGAATAGGACTATGCCAAATTTTAAGATAAATACAGCGAAAATATAGAAAGATAGAACTGAATAAATAAATCAATTCACACTGCTGAATGCTAGCTTAAAATATTGATAGTTCTAAGGACAACCATGCACCATAAAAATGGCAGGGCAACCTTACTAGAACAAATAGAGAAACTGAAGCTCAAAGTAATAAAGAGATAGCAAAAATATAATGCTGAAATGTAAATCTAAATTATTACAACATTCCCCACTGTGCTTGAAATGTAAAATTTACAACATTCACATCCACACTTACATTCAACAACTCTGAATGATAAAAGATAGGAAATATAAATCACACATTCATAACACAAAGAATTATAGTGGTTCGCCTGTGTGTTCAACAACTGCTAAACAACAGCCACACAGAATACTACTCCACTCATAATATCCCCACACAGATATTAGCATTCACTATCAAATAGGTTTTCACAGGTTCACCCAAAACCTTTACAATTGTGTCTTTTTCAAAGGGCTTACACAATTCAAAAACCATCACTTCTGAGTTTTCTGGCTCTCCTCAGATAACCAACAACTTTGAGATTTTTCTGGCTTAACATCAAATAAAACCAAACAATATAAATTACACAAATTGTAAAATACTCGATTTTCTCTTTCGTTGTAGTAGCCCAAAAGAACCAAGTCGGAGTAGAGATTTGAATGTCAAAGTTCAATGTCTAATACTCACTTTATAATGGTTCTAGGTTCTAATAGATTTTAAATTAAAACAAAAGGGCTAGCTTTAATTGATTTTGATTCCAGAAAAAGGAAAACAACAATTCCTCTTTTCATATTAGATTGGAATATAAGAAACAAAATCAATTAAGAAAGTTAAAGAAAGAGAATATTAAATATGCACACTTAGCTTATATGGAGCACCGACTTATCTCTCAGAAGGTAGAATTAATTTAACTTGAAGTTCTTTAATTTTCATTTATAATTCTGAGATTCGTGCTCTATTTATAGGTGAGCAAATTACGCTTTCGATTGGTCTAAGGACCTCTACGACTAGTCGTAGAACCAACAAATATTTAAAAATTCAGGCGCGATAAGATTTGACAGTTTCACGACTAGTCGTAGGTTTCCTTCGATTGGTCGTAGGTCTCCTTCGACTGGTCGTAGGTGGCCGAATTTTAACGTTGTTCTTTGAGTCGTAGGTCTACGACTAGTTGAAGATGCAGTCGACACTGTTCCTACGACTGGTCAAACAGTCCCCAAGACTAGTCGAAACCTAACAGAAAATTTTTAATTTTTGTAACAAACTTACGACTGATCTAAGAAATGTTTAGACAGGTTGAAGCAGTGCTAGGACTAGTCGAACAAAGTCCAGGACTAGTCTTAGAATAGACCAAACTCACTTATATAAAACATATGAATTATGTATCCAAAATGGCCTACTCTAAAGGTCAACCTAAGGTCATTCATACCTCAACAATGAAGTAAGGACATTGAAACTTTAGAGACGAGTGACCTTTGAAAGTAATGGAGCTTGAAGTCTTGATGTCATTTAAACTTGAGAGCTTTTTGAGATCTTGAGATAACTTGAAAGCTTCTTGAAATCTTGAGGTTGAACTTGAAAGCTTCTTGAGATTCTTGACTTGTGAACAGTGCTTGTCAACCTAAGTTAATCTTGAGTAGAGCATTGTTCTTCACAGATGCAACCTTCATAACAGTGTCTTTGGCACCACAAATTTGACAACAAACAGGGCTATAAACTATAGTACTTACAATCTCCCCCTTTGTCAAATTAGTGACAAAACACACTTTCAAGATATGTTACATAATACAGAATATCTGATTAAAGAATCATGCACAAGTTGTTATCAACTGGTATCCTGCAGACTTGTAAATCAATATTATTCAACATACAGTCCACCTCTGCACACCTCTGCTCACACTTTTGCACATACTCCCCCTGAGTAACATACTCATAAAACACCATACAATACAATGTTACTCCCTCCTCATGACAACATCCATATCCATATATATATCCATAACATATTCATACTCCCCCTTTTATCACAATAGGACAAAGGAAGCATAGAACAGATGGTTGAGGAGATATAATCAAGGAGAAATATGAGAGGTAACTAGTCAAGATATGAGAACATAGCATAAGCAACACACATAATTCATAGACTGAGCTAAGTTAAAGAGAGTGACAAACTCAAAACTAGTTAGGAGTAATAAAGTTATTACAGACCAGTAATTTTAAAAATACTAATCTGACCCAGATGAAGGAGCAGGAATGGAAGGATCAAGTTGATGCATGTCTTTGTTCAAGCGCTTAAGATATTTGCGCATATATTTGAACTATAAATCATGGGCAACAGATATGTTTCCATCTTAACATTTAGATTCTCAACTTTATCTTCCAATGCACTCAGATGTGCATCAAATGAAGAAGGTTCATAATCTGGATCATTTGTAGAATCGGACTCAAGTTTTTCAAAAATATCATCCATGTTAATATCATCAGGAGGAAGATCACCAGCTTCTTCCTTATGTTCAGCTTCAGCACTGCCAACACCATCACCTTGGCCAGGAAGGAAATCCAGCTTCATCTTATTGATATTGGAATTGTTAAATATCAGATGATGGATAGGGAACTCTCCAACCAGCATGTTGACTGACATATGTGTAGCCAATACAGTCATCAAATATCCAAAAGGAATATCACTATGACCAGGATGGAGTCGAAACTGAATGATGAAGTGACAAATCAAGGATGGTAAACAAATGTTAACACCTCTGACAACAGAATAAAGAATACGAACCATGAAGGACGTTAATTCAGATTTATTACCCGATCGAGGATACAAATTAGACATAAAAATTTTGTGAAGAACTCTGTATTTGGGTAACAAATACCTTGAGGGAAGCGCATTCCCTTTATGCGTCCATTGTACATCCAAATTGCATAAGTCCTTAGTCAGCATACGTTTTTCAGCGACAAAGGGTTTATCAGATAAAGTATGGATGAGAATACCCTCATCATTCACTGGAATATCCATAAGGGCTAAAATCAAATGATGATCAACTTCAAATGACCCTTCTCTTGTAGAGATAGAAAAAGTTAAATTTTCCAGTGAGAAAGCACATATGCATGCAAACATGGATTGGGCAATGGACCGGTATGCTGGCCCACCCCAAAGCAATAAGTTATTCCAACCTACAGATTGGAGCATAGGAAAAATATTAAAAGGAGCAACATGATTAATATCAACTGGATGCTCAACAATAACATTACGCAATCTGATGTACCGAACATAAGATGGATCGTCCTCAGGAGCCCTAAGATGACACTTAGTGATAGGAGCCGATCTGGAAGAAGAAGACGGACCACGGGATGTTGATTTTCTTCCTCTAGAAGCCATATACAACAAGATTTCAAGAATATAAAGAGTTACAAAGGATTGAGAGAAGGATTTTCTCAAATCAGATTTTTCAAAAGAAAAAAACTCCAAATCTCAACTAAATTCGAAATAGACAACTCCAAGAGAGAAATACAAGCAATCTAGACACAAATCTACAAGAAAAATGCAAATGGAGCACTAACCTTGAAGATTTTGGAAAATGGGTTCGACTAGTCGTGTGACGGCTTGTTGGAGAGGGAAGTTGAAATGAAGAAGAAGATAATTTTCCCCAAATTTTAAGTGAATCCACGCAATTCACGCTGGTCGTGGATATACACAATCGGTCGTAACACGACTGGTCGTGGATACTCACGACTAGTCGAGTATAGGCCAAAAAAATATGATTTTTGCATATTTTTCAAGATTTGAAAACTAAACTAGCAAATATATACAATATGATACAAACAGGCATAATTAATCATTTTAAAATGCACATGCCGAGATCAAATTTCATTTTGTTAAACCTACTTTTGTCGAGCGGTTTAGTGAAAATATCAGCACGTTGATTCTTGGTAGGAATATATTCCAAAGATATAATGTCACGCCCCAAACCCGAAAATTGGATTCGCAGGAATCCCGATCACCGAATCCGGTGCCGACAGCCTCCGTAGTACCCCATTCTTGGCTCCTTGCGTCCATACACCAGATTCTGATCCTAGGATCCTACAAGGAGGATTTTTTTTTGTACATTTAACTCATAATAAGCATAACCACAAGATTACCCAATTCACAAAGGCAACATCATCATCACATATCTACTAATATAATCATTTGAGTACAATGCTGAAAGGGAAAATACATATATCGAAATCAAAGCTCCAGAATACAACTGCACGCTCCAAGCTCAACGCTGCTGCAACCTAATAACACCTGCACGCATCTATCGTGCATAAGCTTATAGAAAGCTTAGAGGGTGGTGAAAGTGTGTGCACAAGGTAAGTGCCAAGTATACAATACAATGCCATGAATCAGACAATGGAATAAATAGAAATACTGACAAGATATGATATCAGAAGATATGATATCAGAGTAAGTAAAATTATACTAGTATGCCCATGAGTCATACGATATCAGAGTACATAATTCAGATCAGCCATATAAATGAGGAGTCAAAGAGAGCCAAATATCAGACACCGAGGGTACAATGCAAGATGTAAATCCTGCTAAGTCCGTCTAGGCCATATAAATGCAGAAACATAGTAACCCAAAATGCTAAGTACTGCGGATGCAATGTAATATACGGTGCGAATGTAATAACCATGCTGGAGTGTAAAGTCAGGATGATAGTAAGTAGTATCGCAGACTACGGGGTCCACCACAAAGGGCTTCTATCCAAACTAGTCCCATACCTAAATTTGGATAGTCAGACTCAATGTGGTAAACTCCTAATCTCAAGTTAGTCGCGCGCACAACCGAAATCTTGGTCATGCGAAGGTACACATAACAAATAGTACGCGGATAGTGAAGGAAGAAATGAATGAATATGCAATTCCTGCCCAATAAGTCCACATATCAGTACAGTTACTCTTTGGGGAATCACCGGAGTCTATTATACTCAAGAACAGATTGTCGCCTTATCGCGCGCAACAAGGTGAGTGGAAGAGACCTCACTATCCGCCTGCCAATATCGGGCCTGGCTTGTCAATAGTGGACCCATTCCTCGATCTGGTCAGACTCAGCCTAGCATTGCCCCCTCCTCTCGGGCAGGTAAGGCCGTACCCCCTTCCAACCGACCATGACACAGTGGGAGACGCGGCCTAACGGTATACGGCCGTCATGCGCTCATGCATCCACTCGGTCTAGACGTTGGAGCAACCTCTGGAACCAAGAGGGTTTAGGGACTTTCACCCAGGGATATCTATAGCACCCCATGTAGAACAGATTTTTGGTGTCCCATCTGGCCATCCACGAAATACCTGTGGAGGCTACGACCCTGATGTCGCTAGGGCGTATAGTAATCACAATACACAATGCAAAATGTATGAGTCATACAATCCAGTCATGCATCAATCCTGTGCATACTGTGTGCTCATGTGAGATAACCTCCGCCTATCAGGGAGTCTCATAACAACATGCTCAATGACATATGCAATGATCAATCACATCTCATAATAAACATGCAGATGATGCGTATGGGCATGTATCATGATGTTATGCTGTCACATACTCATAATCAGTATCAACTAGCATCGACAATCGACCTCGATAATGTGGACATTTAACCAATATTGCCCCCAAGGAATGGCCCACATTGAGCCAAACGTATAATGGGCCCACGGCCTCATACAAAGGCCTAATATATAACACAATGGGCCTTACTCAAGGCCACATATACACAATAGGTGGGCCCTGCTCATGGGCCTCAAATACATGACATGTGGGCCCTACACATGGGTCTCAAATACATCGAATGGGCCATGAATACATCACATTGGGCCTTTCTCATGGGCCTAACATACATCATAACGGGCTTCATAGCTGGGTCCTCAAATGCAACCCAATGGGCCTCATCGCATAGGCCTCATATACATCATATTAGGTTAAACACGGCTTGGCCTGAACGCACATCACAACGGTCCTCAAATACGGGCCGCATATGCATCGCATTGGGCCTCAATAATCGGAATCAGCAATCAGACACGACAATCAAAATCGACAATCGGCCACGTAATCAACCTCGATTAATAATCGGCCACGATAATCGGCCTCGATCGATAATCGGCTTCGACTACAATAATTGGAATCGATTGATAATCGAAATCGGCAATTGGTCATGATAATTAGCCTCGATCGCTAATCAGCAATCAGCCTAACCAAGGGCCTAAAGGAAGTCATAATGAGGACTTTCAACCATCATTGGCCATCAATGTGGACATTTAACCAACTTTGCTCCCAAGGAGTGGCCCATACAAGAGATTCATACACAACGTAACGGCCATACATACATCGTATTGGGCCTCAACCATGTGCCTCGAATACATCACAATTTGCCTAATGTGCATCACAATGGGTCGCACCAATGGGCCTCATATGCATTAAGTGGGTCGCATCAACGGTCCACACCAATGGGTTTCATATACAACAAGCGGGCCGCATTAATGGGCCACACCAATGGGTTTCATATATAATGAGTGGGCCGCATTAATGGGCCACACCAATGGGCCATACGTACATCACATTTAGCCTCATATATGGGCTGCAAATACATCTCAATGGGCCTCATACCTGGCCCTAATTACATTTTGTCGGGCGTCATCGAATGGGCCACATACACATCAAGGTAGGCCCCATGATATGGACGGTCTGGGTGACCCAGATGGCTAGATGGTTTGGATACAACACGTACCTCAAGGTAGGCCACACGTCCAAGGGGCGGACGATGGAGATATAATACATGCATCAATGGTAGGCCCCGTCCAACGATGGACGATGTAAACATAGAATACATATATCAAGCTGGGCCGCATTGCATATGATGGACAGCGTGGATAACAAATACATCACGGTGGAGGCCACGACACCATTTAAAGATTGTCTATGTAAGTCAGCACAATCCACACATTGGACAACACTGTCCAAACATTGTCCAGCACCGTCCAACATAATCTGGATGGTGTGGATGAAATAAATACATCATGGTGGTGTCCACGCGGTGGGCCACAAGTATATCAAAGTGGGCCTGACGGATGAGCCACAAAATACATAAAGGTGAGCCTCTCAGATGGTATCATGTCCCTAAGGCCCAGCAGGTCTGAATGTGTCCAGGGCCAATGGACCCCTGAACATTGTAAGATTTTAGACCGTTGGGCCTTTAAAAAAATGGACAGGCAACATGGTTCAAGCACATGAATCCCAGTGTGGCACATGCGTCTCAGTAGGGCCCACGTGCGGACTAAGTGTATATACTACTTATACATCAAGACAAGACCTACAATGGGCCCCACGAAGTGGTCAAATGACACAATTACAGTGCGTTTGGAGGACTTTCCATCAATGGCTGTTCAATCATCAATGCTATCCCCTGTGGTAGAATCCAATTGAAATTTAGATCTACCTCATTTCCTTAATGTAGCCAAACTCAAATTGTGGCCCACCAGATTTTGAGAAATAGACGGACGGTATTGGTGAAAGCCTATAGGTCATGGTGGTCCCAAATGGGACCCTCATATGAACAACAAGGATGAAAGCCATGCATCATGGTGATGCTCAGCAACCCATGGCAGCCCTCATTTCTTCCGGTGGTTGCCACAGTATGGAGAGCACATGACCATCAATATAACTGAGGTAATGAGAAAGGTCCAACGGTGGACATTTCTGTACACCGATTCAAGAATGTGGCCCACATAGAATGTAGATCAACTCCATTCTTTAGCTCATACTTTAAAACGAGCTTACCAAAAGTATGGACGATTTGGATGAGTCACGCACATCAGCCGTGGGTCCCAGATGTATGGCTGGTGGTATCCCACTCGACGATGTGGACTTAATACCAACACTACAGTGGCCCACCGTCCATGTACATCTACCAGTCCTTCATGGCATCGTCCAGATGGATTTGGATGGTGCAGGCATCTCTTGCAGGCGCTAAAGGTAGGTCCCACGTAGGAGTGGCCCATCATAGCACATATATTATTTTAATATAAAATATTATATTATATAATAATATATATCAAATATAATATATATATATATACACACACACACACGATGTGTGTGGGAGGGAGTGTTAGCGTGTGATCCCGTCCAAACAGGGACGGTGTGAGTGAAACACATGCACAGGGGTGGGTCCCACCGTCTAGGGGTGGACAGTGTTGATAGAACACATAGGCCAAGATGGGGCCCCACCGTCCACAGACGGTGTAAATAAAACACATACATCAATATAAGCTCCACCGTCCACAGCCGTGGACGATGTGTGTAAAACACACAATTCATGGTGGGTTTCACGTGGGGCCCACCGTAATGTCTATTTGCAATCCAACCCGTTAATAAGATCACACGGGCCTGGATGAAAAGGAGAAACAAATTTCATATTAATCCAAAACTTCAGTAATACCTAAACAGGGTTTCAATGGCTGACATTCAATCCCGCTATTTCCTATGATGTGGGCCACCTGAGCCATGTATAAGGCTGATTTTCGGGGTGGCCCACTGCCCTAAGGGGCCCACCCAAATGCACGGTGTTGATGATACGACACACATCATGGTGGGGCCTACAAGTGGACCAAGTCCCTGCCTTAACAGCGTCCACGGCAACAGCGTCCTGTGCTGCTGACGATGCAGCAGCAGGCGCTGCTGCATGTTTGAATTTTTATTATTTTTTTTATGAAATTTTGTGGTTTTCCATATATAGGGCCCACATCTGAAAAATCCAACCCAGCCATTGGATTCTATGGCCCATAATCGACCAAATGAGACCAATATGCGATGTGTTTTTGGTGAATAGAAGAATCAAGGTGGGTTTTAATGGTAAACACCACTATTCCCTATGGTATGGCCCGCTTGATTATCGGATTGGCCTCATTTTTCGTCTCAACGCCTAAAATGAGCTTGGGAATGGATTGGATGGCGTTGATTAAACTTATATATCAAGGTGGGGCTTGCATGAGTGGCCTACCCAAAAAGGCTAAAGGAATGATTTTATTTATTTTTGGTTGCGGTGAGTAGAACCCAGTACCTGTTCAAGCTTCAGGCCACGTCCAGCGTCTGGACGATACATTTTGTCAAAATGGGTCCCATGTGTGGGGACCACGGCTGGTGGGTCCCACGTAGACGTAGCCCACTTGACTTGAATTAATTTAATATTTGTGTTTTTCTATCACAAAAGGGGTATGGTCCATATGATTTGGACGGTTTAGATAAGGCATACATCAAGGTGGGGTCCATCCGAGTGGCCATACATCACACAAAAAAAATGAGAGAGAGAGAGAGAAGCAACCACCTTCAAAACTACTACTCCTTCTTCCGCACTAGAGCAATCTAGGTCCAAGGAGAAAGAATCAATGGTTGAGATTGGATTTTAGAGGTTGGATGATGGGGTATGAAGCTTCATGGTGGCTGAAAAATGGAGGAAAGCTTGGACGTGAGTGGCTCTCATGGAGCTTGGGAGAAAAGAGAGAGAAATGAGGAAGAGAGAGAGAGGTGATAGGTGAGAGATGTGAGTGATGGATAGGTGTACTTGATGGGTGGAGAGAGAGTGTGTTGACTTTAGAGGTTGCTTAGGGATGGGTGTTTGTACTTGACATGATGGGATAGAGTACTTGACACTTGATGCGATTGATGGGATATTCTCTTGGGATTGCAACGCGTGGCATTCTCTCGAAATGAACACGGGCCCACATCTCCTAGCTCGGGTATCGTCTCGGCGCATGAGATGCGGCATCGAAACCGCAGCGATGGCGCGGTCGCAGGGGTACAAGTCTTGGGTCGAGTCGACTCGGGTTGACGGCGAGTGAATCAGGGTCAAGCGCAAATACCGGTTAAGGGTCGAAGGTTGTCGGAATTCAACCGGGAAGACTGCGGAAGTCTATGGAACGATGCGGTCTAGGACACGGGGCTTACATATAACCTTTTCTTCAATTAATTCCCGAATATAATGAAATCTAATATCAATGTGCTTAGTATGAGAATGCTGAATTGAATTTTTTGAAATATTTATGGAACTAGAATTATCACAATATAATAACATAGAATCCTGTTTAATTCCATAATCACTTGGCATACATTTCATCCAAACAAGCTGTGTACACGCATTACCTGCTGCGATATATTCAGCTTCAACTGTTGAAAGTGATATAGAACTTTGTTTCTTGCTAAACCAGGAAACTAAACAGTTTCTGATATAAAAACAACTACCACTGGTTGATTTTCGATCATCAAGATTACCAATCCAGTCAGCATCCGAGTACCCAACTAATTGAACACTAGTCTCATGAGGATACCAGAGACCGAGATTAACAGTACTTGCAACATATCGTATAATCCGCTTGACAGCAGTTACGTGCGACTCTTTAGGTTCAGACTAATATCTAGCGCAAATACCAACACTTAGAGCGATATCGGGTCTACTAGCAGTTAAATACAATAGACTATCAATCATACTCTGATATAATTTCGGATCCACATTTTTACCTGCAGAATCTTTTGAGAGTTTCAAGGTTGTACTCATAGGAGTATCAAAGTTCTTATTATTCTCAAATTCAAATCTCTTAATCAAGTTCATAGCATATTTAGATTGAGAAATGAACATTCCGTCAGGTTTTTGTTTTACTTGCAACCCGAGGAAATAATTCAATTCCCCAACCAAGCTCATTTCAAACTGAGATTTCATCAAATCTGCAAACTCAATAGTCATGTCAGTACAGGTAGATCTATAAATGATATCATCAACATAGATTTGTACTAATAAGATGTGATCCTTATGTTTTTTAATAAACAGATTTTTATCAATACATCCCATTTGGTAAATCTTAAACTTTCTAAAACACACAATGGATATAAAGAGTCTGATTGATTCAAGACGTGCTACTGGTGTAAAGGTTTCATCATAGTCAATACCTTCAATTTGAGTGTAACCTTGTACCACTAGTCTAGCCTTGTTTCTAATTATATTGCCAAGTTCGTCAGACTTATTTTTGAAAATCCATTTGGTTCCAATGATGTGTTTATCTTTAGGTCTAGGTACGCGATACCAAACATCATTTCTCACAAATTGGTTAAGTTCTTCTTCCATCACAACAATCCAGTTTTCATCAGCAAGAGCTTCTTTTACGTTAGATGGTTCTATCTGGGATGTAAAACATACGTAATTGCATATATCCTCAAGTTGTCTACGGGTACGAACACCAGTGAGAAGGTTTCCAAGAATCTATGTGGTTGGATGATCTTTAACAGTCCTCAGTTCAGAATCAGTCTGATTAGATGAAATATCAGATTTATCAATTACTAGTACTTCATCATTATCTGAATTTGAGACTGGTGTGTTTAAGTGATCATCAATGACCACATTGATGGATTCTTGAATCACACCGGTCCTTTTGTTCAGAACCCTATAAGCTTGACTGTTTAAAGAGTATCCTAAAAAGATTCCTTCATCACTCTTCGTATCAAACTTTCCCAGATGTTCACGATCTCACAAAATATAGCACTTGCTGCCAAAAACTTGAAAGTATTTGACAGTAGGCTTTTTATCGAACCACATTTTGTAAGCCGTTTTATTATTACATTTACTAGTGTAAACCCGGTTAATAATATAGCAAGCTGTATTGACTGCTTCAGCCCAAAGATTCTTAGAGAGCTTCATACTATTCAACATGACATTAGCCATTTCTTGAAGCACTCTATTTTTCCTTTCAACTATACCATTTTGTTGTGGAGTTTTGGGCGCTGAGAATTCATGTAATATTCTCTGGTCGCTACAGAACTTCTCAAAACCGCTATTCTCAAATTCAGACCCATGATCACTACGAATCTTACTGACTTGAGAACCTTTTTCAGTTTGAATCCTTTTAAGAACATTTTTTACTTCTTCAAAGGTTTTTGATTTGTCCCTTAAGAAGACAACCCATGTATATCTGGTAAAGTCATCTACTATTACCAAAAATATCTTTTGCCACCTCGACTTTCTGTCCTGGTTGGTCCTACTAGATCCATATGGAGAAGCTCGAGTGGTCTTGATGTGGTATTTGAATTCACATTTTTGTGTGAGTTCCTTGTTTGTTTGCCAATCTGGCATTCACCACAAATTTTATCTAATTTTTGTAGTTCGGGTAGACCTCTTATAAGTTCCCATTTGCTCAATCTATGTAAATTTCGGTAGTGTACATGTCCAAGACGTTTGTGCCACAAATCAGTCTCGTCTGTTTGGACCATGTAACATGATTGATTAGATGAGCTGGATTCGCTAACAATATAGTAGTTTTCAGACGTTCTATGTCCAGTTAGTATCATTGAACCCTTGTTGTTTAGAATCTCACGGCTTTGATTAGAAAACCGTACACTATGGTTATTATCACAAATCTGAGATATGCTTAGCAAATTATGTTTCAGTCCTTCAACATACAAAACATTTTTAATCAAAGGAAGGTTATAGAGTTGAACTGTACCTTGGCCCATAATCTTGTAGTTGCTGTTATCTCCAAATGTGACTGAATCGTCAGTCATGTCTTTGAGATCGGTGAATAAAACCTTGTCGCCTGTCATATGCCTGGAGCATCCACTATCTAGGTACCACTTAGAATGGCTTGTTGCTTTGAAAGCAGTGTGGGTAACCAACCAAGTGACCTTTGGAACCCATTTCATAACCATTTTGGGTTTAGGAGGATAGCAAGTCTTCTTTCGATTGTAAGAGTTATAAGTATGACCTAGTGAGTTAGAATTTAGAAGCTCCTTAAGTAAATCAACTATCTTTTCTGCCAAAGGACTTTGATTTTGCTTTTTATAATTGATGTCTTTTAGGTTTTTGAAAAGATTTAAAGTTTTTAGAAAACATTTGATCTTTCCCTTTTGAGTTTAAGATCACTCCCTTTACAAACGTGGGAGAAGTATTCTTTGGTTTAGGAGGAACACTCTTATCATAGCCCAGACCGGATCAATCGCCACATTTTCTCGATCTAGATAAGAGTTTTTCTAATTTAGGATCACCTTGGGCATATTTCCCGGTTTCCTTTAAACTCAAGAGAGAAGAGACTTCATGTTTTAGTTGTTCGTTTTCAGATTTAAGATTTTCAAACTGGGAGGTTTTAAAATCTAAATTGCATTTTGTCTTTTCAAAACAGTCTGAAATATGTGACTTTTATAATAAGAGATTCATAAATTTTTTGAGTTTAGAAAATTTCTCTTTTTGAAGTTTCAATTTCACAGCAATTTTACAACTTTCCTTGTATAGGGAATTATAAGCATCTTGAAGATCATCTTCATTTTCATATTCACTATTCAGATTTTCTTCATTAGTCAAGTCATCATTATCTGAAAAAGTGAATTTGGCTAGAGTCATAAGGGCCTTAACATCACACCCTGACTTAGTTTCAGAATATTCTGATTCAGAAGAGACTTCAGAATCTGAGGACTTATCCTAAGTAGCCATCATACTTTTCTTTTTTGACTTGCCCTTAGCCAAATGCCCATACTCATGGCAGTTATAACATTGACTGTCTTTTAATGATTTTCTAGTTTTAAGTTTCAGTTTCTTTTTGTCAAATGCGTTTTGAAAATCAACCCTCTTTTTGCTTTTAAAAATTTTATAAAATCTCTTTGCCAAAAGAGCCATATCATCCTCAGAGTTTTCTAAATCAGAGTTTAAATCATTTTCATGAAAACCATTTTTAGAAGTTTTTAAAGCAATAAATTTACCTTTTGGAGCTTTAAAGGTTAACTCATAAGTCTGTAATGAGCCAACTAATTCCTCAACCCTCATATTGTCCGTATCACGTAGTTCTTGGATTGCGATTACTTTAGAATTGAATCGTTCAGGAAGTGAGCATAGTATTTTAGCACATATCTTGCTTTCAGGAATTTTATCGCCTAGACCCCACATAGAGTTTACAATATCATTTAATCTAGTATAGAAGTCCATGAACATTTCATTTTCTTCCATACGTATTTTCTCAAATTTAGTTGTGAGGATTTGTATCTTAGATTTCTTGACAAATGAAGTACCCTCGTGTGTCATATCTAATATATTCCAAGCATGTTTTGCAGAATCATAGGATATAATTCTTTTGAATTCATCCGGTGATAGTGCACAAGTAATTGCATTTAGTGCTTTAGCATTTGCACGACTCTCAGTTTTCTGAAGTGTGGTCCAAGAGAAATACGGTGTAATTTTCATAGATTTTGAACCATCAATCTCGGTTACTTCAGTGGTAGGAGGGGTCCATTCATTCACTGTGGATAGCCACACACTTTCATCCATGGATTTGAGGAAGATCCTAATCCTAGCTTTCCAATAGGCATAGTTGGAGCCATTAAAGGGTGGAGGCCTAGTGACTGATAGGCTATCAAAATTTGACATCTTTTATATAGTTGAGATCGTTAGCTCAAGAATTAAATCCAAATAAAAAGCAATAAGAGCGAGCTATTAGGCTTTGATACCACTTGAAATGACCAAGCTATATGTCATAGAGGGGGGGGGGGGGGTGAATAGGACTATGCCAAATTTTCAGATAAATACAGTGGAAATATAGAAAGATAGAACTGAATAAATAAATCAATTCACACTGCTGAATGCTAGCTCAAAATATTGATAGTTCTAAGGACAACCATGCACCATAAAAATGGCAGGGCAACCTTACTAGAACAAATAGAGAAACTGAAGCTCAAAGTAATAAAGAGATAGCAAAAATATAATGTTGAAATGTAAATCTAAATTATTACAACATTCCCCACTGTGCTTGAAATGTAAAATTTACAACATTCACATCCACACATACATTCCACAATTCTGAATGATAAAAGATAGGAAATATAAATCACACATCCACAACACAAAGAATTATAGTGGTTCGCCTGTGTGTTCACCAACTGTTAAACAACAGCCACATAGAATGCTACTCCACTCCTAATATCCTCACACAGGAGATATTAGCATTCACTATCAAATAGGTTTTCACAGGTTCACCCAAAACCTTCACAATTGTGTCTTTTTCAAAGGGCTTACACAATTCAAAAACCCTCACTTCTGAGTTTTCTGGCTCTCCTCAGATAACCAATAACTTTGAGATTTTTCTGGCTTAACCTCAAATAAAACCAAACAATGTAAATTACACAAATTGTAAAATAACTGATTTTCTCCTTCGTTGTAGCAGCCCAGAAGAACCAAGTCGGAGTAGAGATTTGAATGTCAAAGTTCAATGTCCAATACTCACTTTATAATGGTTCTAGGTTCTAATAGATTTTAAATTAAAACAAAAGGGCTA
Organism: Magnolia sinica; assembly: GCF_029962835.1. Classification (NCBI taxonomy): domain Eukaryota; kingdom Viridiplantae; phylum Streptophyta; class Magnoliopsida; order Magnoliales; family Magnoliaceae; genus Magnolia; species Magnolia sinica. The sequence goes on along the minus strand of NC_080575.1, from coordinate 81,992,938 downwards.
GCTTTAATTGATTTTGATTCTAGAAAAAGGAAAACAACAATTCCTATTTTCATATTAGATTAGAATACAAGAAACAAAATCAATTAAGAAAGCTAAAGAAAGAGAATATTAAATATGCACACTTAGCTTATATGGAGCACCAACTTATCTCTCAGAAGGCCGAATTAATTTAGCTTGAAGTTCTTTAATTTTCATTTATAATTCTGAGATTCGTGCTCTATTTATAGGTGAGCAAATCACTCATTCGATTGGTCTAAGGACCTCTACGACTGGTCGTAGAACCAACAAATATTTGAAAATTCGGGCGTGATAAGATTTGGCAATTTCATGACTGGTCGTAGGTTTCTTTCAACTGGTCATAGGTCTCCTTCGACTGGTCGTAGGTGGTCGAATTCAACGTTGTTCTTTGAGTCGTAGGTCTACAACTGGTCGAAGATGCAGTCGACACTGTTCCTACGACTGGTTGAACAGTCCCCAGGACTAGTCGAAGCCTAACAAAAAAATTTTAATTTTTGTAACAAACTTACGACTGATCCAGAAAATGTTTAGACAGGTCGAAGCAGTGTTAGGACTAGTCGAACAAAGTCCAGGACTAGTCTTAGAACAAACCAAACTCACTTATATAAAACATATGAATTATGTATCCAAAATGGCCTACTCTAAAGGTCAACCTAAGGTCAGTCATACCTCAATAGTGAAGTAAGGACATTGAAACTTTAGAGACGAGTGACCTTTAAATGTAATGGAGCTTGAAGTCTTGATGTCGTTTAAAGTTGAGAGCTTTTTGAGATCTTGAGATTGAACTTGAAAGCTTCTTGAGATCTTGAGGTTGAACTTGAAAGCTTCTTGAGATTCTTGACTTGTGAACAGTGCTTGTCAACCTAAGTTGATCTTGAGTAGAGCATTGTTCTTCATAGATGCAAGCTTCATAACAGTGTCTTTGGCACCATAAATTTGATAACAAACAGGGCTATAAACTAAAGCACTTACATGGGGCCCACTGCTATGTTCGCCAAAAATCAAACCCGTTGATCTGTTTTTTGATCTCATTTTAGGACATGTGAGAAAAAATAAGGTAGATTCAAGACTCAAATGGCCTACAAGATATGAAAAAGTGGGGATTTATTTTTCACCATTGAAATATTTATATGGCCATTAAAGTTTTATATCGGTCTAAGTTTTTGGTTTTTGGTTTTTTCACTTCATCCCAGTAAAAAAGTCCTTGTAAGCAGTTTGGATGACATATAAACATGAAGACAGATCTAAAAAGGTTTCAACGGTAGGAATTCCGTTTCCCACTATTTCATCTTGTGTGGCCCATTTGAGCTTTAGATCCTCCTAATTTTTGTCACATTTATACTAAAATGAACTCAAAAAATGGATGGACGGGTTGGATTTATCAAAAACATCATGGTGGGACCCACCTAACATCCCAACTCAAAACTCATGCACAATGGTGGCCCGATACTGGCGCCGTGCCAAAACTTTCCCCACTCAAAAATGAAAACTCATGTATGAGCCCTCCCAATTTCTTTTTTCCCTCTCCAGCTCCGGTTAAAACCGGTTTATGTGTGAGAGAGAGACTAGGAGCAAAACAAGTTTGAGAGAGATAGAGAGAGAGGTGGACCCTTCACCATAAGATCCAAGCCACCAAGAGGTAGATCCAACTCAACCAAGCCATCAAGAGGTAGATCCCAACTCAACCGGTTTATGATTCCAAAGTAGCCTTTTTGTTTGATGATTCTAACTATGTGATCTATGGCTCTTCAATAACAGATGGTTTTAACAAATTGGCCCTGTTCAAAAGGTTGGAATCATCCGATTGACTTGATTCTTGTACCAGGGCTTGCTCCTAATGATAGTATTGAATGAACTATCCAGATTGATGATTGGGTGCCCCACATGGCATTCAAAAGCTTAGGGGATGTTAGCAAATATATATTAGCAATGTCCCAAACCGTTTAATTGGCATATTGGGTAACTTATTATTGATCCAAACCTTTCATTCATTCATCCAACAACAACTATGGTGCAAAAAGCATGCCAATTAGGTAATCCTAAGCTTCCGATCAATAGCATGAAAATGGACAGTCAAGGTTGATCGAAGAAACAAAATAGGTCCATCATTTTGAAACATCTAGTAATAGATCCCTCTTTGTATTTCTTATGATTCTAAAGTAGCATGATTCTAATTCATGGCTCATAAGCAATAGACAGTTGTAACAAATTGACCCCATTTAAAGGGTTAGGATCATCAAATTGGCATGATTCTTGCAACATGGCTTGCTTCTAGTTTTATGAATGAATGAATGGTTTAGATTGATGATAGGTCACCTTATGCGCCGTCTAAAAGGTTTGGCGACATTGTTAACGTTCCCCCCACCCACACACACACACACCCACCCACCCTCGCATGCATTGGTGGAAGGTGATTGTATTGCAGGTTGTTGAAGCCCATTTTTCAAACACTCATATCTTGACTCTCTTTAGAATCTTATTTGAAAAAAAAAAAGAAGTGTCAGTGATCTAAGCTAATGTTTACCAACTTCGAGAGTGCAAATCGGGCACCCAAATCCAGCACATTATCAATGGTTCTGTAGGTTGTACTGGCATGGGCTTCCAGGTGCATTTCATGATTATTCCATATTTTCAGTGTAATTATAAATTTTGTAATGATTACATTGTGTAACTGGTGGCATGATGACGTTTGTGTACTTATTACTTGCATATCTCTAGTAAAATTTTCCAGTTCTAATCCAAGTCTAATGGATTATCATTGAAATAAATTATGCTAATGGCATATGAAATTGGTTGGAATGGTCAGTTATTTGACAGTGTGATTTTGTTTGTTCAGAACTGTGTGTATAGCGTATATGGTATGTTTACTTGGGAGCTTTGGATCCAGTTGAATCTTGCTAATGTCACAGTTTCTTCAATGTGTTTATTATAATATTTCTTGCTAAACCTAAAATTATAACCTATAATCTAAACCTATAACCTAAACCTATAACCCGAATTCCTATACCTAAACCTATAACCTTAAACTAAACGTATAACCTATAACCTATAACCTAACCTATTCTTAAATCCCTAAACCTATAACCTAAACCTATTCTCAAATCCTAACCTAAACCTATGATCTAAACCTATAACCTATAACCTAAACCTAAACCTATAACCTAAACCTATAACCTATAACTTAAACCAGAACCTAGAACCTAGAATCTAAACCTAAACCTAAACCTAAACCTAAACCTATAACCTAAACCTAAACCTAAACCTAAACCTAAACCTTTAACCTATAACCTTAACCTAAACCTAAACCTTAGCCTATAACCTAAACCTAAACCTATAACCTAAACCTAAACCTTTAACCTATAACCTAAACCTATAACCTAAACCTATAACCTAAACCTTAACCTATAACCTAAACCTAAAACCTAAAACCTAAAACCTAAACCCAAACCTAAACCCGATCCCGAACCCGAACCCAATTTCCTAAACCTAAACCTTAAACTATTCTCAATTCCCTGAAGTTATAACCTATAACTTAAACCTAAACCTATAACCTAAACCTATAACCTAAACCTAAAACCTAAATGTATTCTCAAATCCCTAAACCTAAACCTACACCTAATCCTAATCACAACTCCTTAACCTAAACCTAAACTTGAACCCGAACCCAAACTTGATTTCCTAAACCTAAACCTTAACCTATTCTCAATTCCCTAAACCTTAACCTATAACCTAACCTAAACCTAAACCTATAACCTACACTTATAACCTAAATGTAAAACCTAAACCTAAACCTAAAACCTAAATGTATTCTCAAATCCCTAAACCTAAACCTAAACCTATAACCTAAACCTATAACCTACAACATTAACATAAACTTATAACCTACAACATTAACCTAAACCTATTCTCAAATCCCAAAACCTATAACCTAAACCTAAACCTAAACCTTAACCTAAACCTAAACCTATAACCTAAACCTAAACCTTAACCTATAACGTATAACCTATAACCTAAACCTATAACATATAACCTAAACTCAATTTTCTAAACCTTAACCTATAACCTAACCTAAACCTAAACTTATAACCTAAACCTATAACCTAAACCTAAACCTATAACCTAAACCTAAACCTAAAACCTAAATGTATTCTCAAATCCCTAAACCTACACCTAATCTTAATCTCAACTCCTTAACCTAAACTTAAACCTAAACTTGAAAACCCAAACCTAAACCCGAACCCGAACCCGAACCCGATTTCCTAAACCTAAACCTTAACCTATTCTCAATTTCCGAAAGCTATAACCTATAACATAAACCTAAACCTTAACCTAAACCTATGAACTAAACCTAAACCTTAACCTAAACCTAAACCTATAACCTTAACCTAAACCGAAACCTATAACCTAAACCTTTAACCTATAACCTATAACCTAAACTCATAACCTATAACCTAAACCTAAACCTAAACCTAACCTTAACCTATTGTTATTTCTATATTTTTTTAAACTCTCTTTTAATTCATTGCTTAGTTTCAATAAGATTGTACATAATCTGTTGCAACGGAAAAGAAAAGGACTTAGTTTTTTAGTTCTTTTAAGCTTCCTTATCATCCATGCATAGCACTGCAAACCTTTATTAAACTGTAACTCTAATCAGAACTTTATGTGCAATCTGATCAAGTGCATTAACATCTAATACTATCCTATTCCTTTGCAGGATAACATTGCCGTATTTATGGGCCCTCGTGCTGTGATTCTTGTTCTCATCATCATTGGACTCTCATGCATGGGAATCAAGGATGTATCCTTTTAACACATGCCCTTTTTTACAAAGCTTTAATTTTTGTTGTTGTTTCTATTAACTTAAATTGAAACACTTTTTTGCTTTATTTGCTTGCATTAGTTTTATTTTAAACAAGTGTGCCCACTTTAAAAAAAATAAAAAATGAATGAAGTTTCTGCAATTCTTCATGATTCTGAATTATAATGTTTAGTTGGTTGAATATTTTTTTATTAGATGAAAGACAAAAAGAAAATTGTTGCTGATTTTTTTCTTTTTTTCTTTTTATTTTTAATGCAAGAAAATTTCTGACAGCTTTAGGACGTCCATATTTTTCTAAATATTCAAATCTGAGACGGTCTATAATTGTCCTTTTAAGGTTCATCAGAGACTGCTTATAACAGTCATTTGCAAGGACAGTCCATGACCATCCTTTTAAGGTTCATCAGAGACTGCTCATAACAGTCCTTTTTAAGGACGGTCCAGGACCGTCCTTTTAAGGTTCATCCGAGACTGCTCATAACAGTCCTTTTTAAGGACGGTCCAGGACCATCCTTTTAAGGTTCACCAGAGACTGCTCATAACAGTCCTTTTTTAAGGATGGTCTAGGACCGTCCTTTTAAGGTTCAAAGAGACCTTATAACGTCTATATTTATTGACAGTCCATGATCGTCCTTTTTTACAGACACTCTATAACTGTCCTTTAAATGTCCATAGAAATGACGGTTCATGACCATCCTTTAAGTAATACGATGCCCCAAAATAGGACGGCCCTTGCGACGGTCCAAAACTGTCCTTTATTGTCTTTTGAGACGGTTTTCAACCGTCCTTTTTTCCCAGTTTTGACGTAGTGTACAATGCTTTCAAGGTGAAAATGAATGTAGTTGTAAATTAAGGCCATCTCCTCCAACAATAAAGAAATATCATGATCTTACAAATATTGAAAACAATAAGGATCATTTCTGAGGTAGTGATGTAGGTCTTATATAGGGAATTGGGCAACTAGTAGCCAAATTGGTGAAATTGAGCAAGATATCTAACTAAGAGAGCACCATTGCTAACGACTCAAACACATGCACCAATGGAAATTCACATTAATTTCAAAAGACCATCCAATGCAGCACGTGCAATGTTAGAGCAACACATGTTAAAGTTGCTCATCAGGTATATATGCACTAGACAAAAATACACTACAAGAAAACAGGCCTAAGCCGACCGATGGCCCAACCCTTTACCCGTAGCCAGTTTTATCGGCTGCGGGCAAAGGGACGCCCTATAAAAAAAAAAAAAAAACAAGGCGGCCCTAATTGCTATTTGAGCGCCGAATCTCTCTCTGCCTCTCCCTCTCGCTCTCCCTCTCATGCTCTCCCTCCCTCTCTCTGCCTCTCCCTCTCCCTCTCGCGCGCTCTCTCTCCCTCTCTCTCCGTCTCTCTCCCTCTCGCGTGCTCTCCCTGTCCCTCTCCCTCCCTCTCTCTGCCTCTCCCTCTCCCCTTCGCACGCTCTCCCTCTCCCTCTCCCTCTGCCTCTCCCTCTCGCTCTCCTCTCACTCTCACTCGCCCTATCTATCTCTCTCAAAACCCTATTCCTCTCTCTCTCTCTCTCTCTCTCTCTCTCTCCCTATCTCCTCGGCCCTCTGCTGCAGTTCGGTCTTCTACTGCTCGTGGATCTCGGATTCTCATCCATCTCAGGTATGCTTTGTTGACTACAAATCCCTAATTAGGGATTTGCGTTGTCGAATCCATTTTTAGAAATTTGCATTGTCGATTTTCTGTCTTCTTCTTTGTCTTTTTTTTTTCCAGCTCATTTATTTCACACATCAGTACTGATTTCTTATCTTTTGTTGGGTTGATTTGGCTCCTAGAAAGTAACCCTAATTGAAATGGAATCCATTAGCAAGGGCTGCTGCACATGTTTGGCTTCTGGGAAATGCTTGAAAATGGATCCTATTTCATGTTTTGGGGCCAAGTCACCCTAGATTACAATTCTAGCTCGTGGTCTCGAGCCAAATTTAGCGACTCATCCTCAATTTTCAATTCTGGCTCGCAATCTAGAACAACCTGACCTAGTTTTTGCCGACATAGATCAGTCGACCAAGACCAGTCCGATTCTTAAAAGCTTGATTAGTGGGGTTTTAAATGATTATTTTGTTCATAAGAGAAACTTTAATGCTCCGGCATGGTGTGATGGATGATATGCAGGCACTTAGAAAATTGATAAGAAACTGCATACATGGCATGCAAGCAAGTCAAATAAAATGGCCGAAATTATGATTCCATGTTTAATTGATGAGCACGCATTCCAATTGGTAGACATTCATTGGATGGTTGAAATAAAAGATACCACTGATTAGAGGCTAGGATTACATAGACAATCTGATCTCAGGACTTTGAACTAGCAACTGGCTGCGCCACAATGTAGTTTGTTTTTAACGTATAATTTATAAGTGCATGCTTATCAAGCTTCATTACAGGCAGAGTATCAAATAACTTCCAGGAGTACCCTTGGATTTTCAACTAGACCCCGACAAACTGTTCTACGCTCTGCTGCATTTGCCATTTAAAATAGCTGGGGAGGAGTAATTACATATTTGTCAGCAGTCTGCCCGATTCACTTTTGCAGGTCTATGTTTGTCGATTCATAACTATTACTTTTGTCAAATGGGAAAGCCAAGGAAGCTTGTATGACTACAAACAATCCCCATCATACACGTTTCGCATCAGTCATGAATATTGAGCACTTCTGTTGGTTGTCTGAATTGATCTTGTGGTTATTTATTTCATCTTGCTTTTGCAGCCTGGACTAGGCACTGAAGTCTTATTGTTTTGCTACATTCACAGCTTACTGGAATGATGAGAAAGGAGAGGCCACCTTGTGCGATTCTGTCGATATATCAGTTGCAGTGGCTACTAAAAAGGTACTTTTGCTGGTAACTTGTCCAAACACTGGTATGAAAACATGGGAAACCTATGGTTTTATCACCTATATCTGATGACTTATCAAGCATATGTATCCATAGATTCCATACATGTGCAACACATATGGGATTGCTACTCTGTCTGTTGGGACCTACCGTGAATGGGGCATACCCCAAAATCAGACCATTTGCATGATCATAACCATTCTTCTTATATATATGTATTAATTGGTGAAAGTGTGTTTATTGATGATATGGCCTACTGCAATTATGTTAATTTCTAGTTAGACAGTAACAATAATTGAAATTTGAGGGTTAATATCTTCTTGATTAAACAGGATATTTGCAGCTCTATTTACGAGTACATCTGAAGATTTTGAACAACCTCATTTTGGTGCGCAAGTCATCTAAGTCCAAAACAGATAAGGTTAGGTGACTAATTTCCATTAATATATGATATTCCTCATTAGTTTTTGGAAAGGTAGTGCCTATAGTTTCACCCAGAAAAAGGTAAACCGCAACACATGTAACAGACTGTAACTTCCTATTCACATTGTTCTCTTTGCTATAGATGAAAATTTTTATGTTTATTTTTTCATTGATTAGCTGCTTTTATAGCTTTTTAATTTTTTAATTTTTAATTTCTAATCAATATGCAATCTTTTATTGTTTGCTATTGTCATGGATATGCTTAGATACTTAGCTTACTTCTGACTTGTAACAGATCATTCTCCTTTCCCACAGTTTCCTGGAACTTGTAACAGATCAATCTTTAGTAAGAGTCTTGTCTCAACCCATCTAATGATTTTATTAACTTGTAACAAATCATTCTTTAGTAAGAGTGTTGTCTCAACCCACCAAGTACATTGGACAGTTTCCTTTATCTGGCTACAGTCCCTGTTAGACCAGAATTTCCTATTTTTTTAAGACAACTACATTTACAGCACAAGTAAGATGCAATAGATACAGATTCCTTCATTTTGATGGAAGCAAACCTACTCTTTACTTTACTAGGAAACTTCAAATGACATTTGTTGCTAATCTTGATAACCATATGATATATGCTTTGTATGTTTATTGAGTTGACTTGTATTGCAAAGTCATATCAAATTTTTTTATATTTTATATATATATATATATATATATATATATATATATATATATTTTGGGGGGGGGGGGGACCAAAGGTAGCTGTTACATATTTTTCTAATTGGAGCTTCAGCGAATATGACTTCTTTCTTCATCAGAATTACCATCTTTTCTTATATTATTGCATATATTTATTTTGTTTGTATCTCGGTAGTTTCAAGGGGATTCATGATCATTGGATTGTTTTTCTTTTTGGTTAGTGGCAGTGTTTTTCCTTTTTCATGAGAATTGCCCTGCAGCATTCTTTCTTTTCTTTTCTTTTTGTCCTGGTTTTTCTTAATGATTTTTGGTTTATCTTTAAAAAATGTCACAATATTGAGGTTGTATGATTGTGTCAACTGAAAGAGAAGTCGAACAGCACTTTTAGAATGACACATTTTATAGGCTATTTGTTGGATGATTAGAATATTTGATTTGTGTGTTTTTAAAGTGTGGTCCATTGTAGCGAAATGACACACTGTACAGAATATTCGATGGGCAAAACTCAGAACATTTGGCATTTGGACCATTTCATGGGTCACAGTTTTTTATTCCTTTGTTTATCTTCTTGTAATCTATATAGTTTTAGCAGGTTCTCTAAGTATGTTGTTTGCTGATTATCTTAAAGAAACAGATAACTGGAGTGTGAAGGCCATTAGGAGGATGACAACCAGAACGGGTAGGGTGAGGTATTTACGTCATGTGCCTTGAAGGTTCAAGAGCAATTTCAGAGAAGGTAGTCTTTGCTTCTTCCATCTTTGTCGAGATTGAACTCCTCTTTTTAACGGCTGCTGGAAAATGGAACTCCTAGAACATGGAGTGTCAAACCAGTTGGATAAATTGGCAATAATTCACAAGGTAGGCTACAAGTAGCTTCTTCACTGGCTAAATTTAGTAGATTTGTGTGGAGAATTCAGATGTCTACTAGGTGTAGTGAGCCTAGCAGCAATACTGCTGTGATTATGTAACATAAGTCTCAGACTTGAGTTAATTGATCACAAAGCATCTACTGTTCATATATTCTTAACTGTCTCATACCTACCAGAGAAAAGAAAGACTGTCGAGTTTAACTGTCTCATACCTACCAGAGAAAAATAAGGTTGGTGTTGTGCCATCTTCTTCCAGTTTTAGTTTCGATTGATTTGTCATTTTTCTTGATTTCCTTTATTTTGTCTTGATGAAGTTGGCAGAAGATACTTGGAAAAAGGCTCTAGTAAGTAAATCTCAACTCAGCTCACAATCTGCAAAGTCCATTTGAATAGATGGCAAAGTTGAAATACAATGACAACATTACCATGGAAAACATGCAGGAACTAAGAGACATTGCAATGACAGAAGCGGTAAAATGAAAACATTTTTTCCTTGAAACTGATATGAAAGGTCCAGGACTGAAGCTTGACAACACTGGAAAAGCAATTCTGACTGTGAGTGTTTGCTTATTATTATTATTTTTAATAACTATATGAGAGAATACAAACACAGTGAGTGCCATCCTAACATGCAGAAGTAGGGTATCAATGAGCAAATCATGTTCAGATTGCAAAGCTGAGGTCCTTCTGTTGGTGTTACAAAGGTGGGCACAATTCAATTTTCTTGAAGGGATTTGGTATTTTTTGTGTGCTTTTTAATGTCAAAAGATGAAAACAATTATATTTATGAATGATAACAGTCCTGGCATTGCTCCTAGTTTCTATGATGCATTGGGGTTTTCAGTTTGTAAAAGTTGGGACCATGGTTCAATGATTGAAACTGTAGATATGAATGGTGGCCACAAACCAAAAATGCCCCAGAAAGGAAGATTCTAGCCATTGGGTCTTTGGCCTTTTGGGTTGAATGTGGACCATTGCTATATTTTCTTTCTTAACTGTCCATTTGTTGGCCATCAATTGGACTAGATCTTCCAATCTAGGAGATGTGGTACATCCATGATGGCTCCCATCATATATCAACACTTTGGATGGTGTTCTCAATTCCATATTTTAATCTCTTTTCCTTTTCTTTTTTTTTTTCTTCTTTTTTTTTTTTTTTTTTTTTTGCTGATTTTGTGGGGAAATTTATTGCTTCATTAGTTGGAGTTCATTCTATACGAAAGGTTCACTTCTAGAAGTTAGCAAGTATGTGAACATCTAGGAAGCAGGAGAGGGAGCAACAGCGAGTGCTCATAGCCTAATTTGAAGCAGGAGTGGCACGTGGGTTGATGGTTGATGGTTGCCCCGATTGCTTATTGTGGAATCTTCACAGAAGAAATAAAGGTAGTGTATGAGCCAAGTGTTTTTTTTGCATATCATATCCAACCTGGATGCATAGAAAGATTATTAAATTGAACAACAGTTCATGAATCGACTATAATATAACCACAATGAAATGATAATCATGAAGCAAGTAACAATGTGTACAACTTTTTTCTTTTCAGAAAACCCATCTCAAATCCAAACTTTTTTTTCCCTTCCATGCAACAAACCAATCCATCCCTAACCCACATAAAAAATCTATGCACACAGTTTATGCCTCTGTAACTGCTAACAAATGAGAGTAGCAACCTTTGGTGGAAGTCATTTGATGAGGAGCAGTGACAACTTGTAGCCCATCTAACAGGTGGAGCCCACTTGGTAACAGGGGACAATCCCTTACACATGTAATAATTACACTTTTTGAACCCATCCCACCTGATCCTTCCCAATACCATGTGCCAAACACCCTCTAAGAATCATGCTCAGGCCAGGCCAGTCTCACCAGCCAAATACTTGGCTTACAAATTGTTAATCCTTCAGGCTGGACTGATTAGTAAGGCTTGCTTAGGCACATTCAACTCGAAACTCTAGCTTGATACCAATGCTAGCTGGCCTCAGGCCAGACCTAGGCCAAACTTGGGCCAGGAGCAGTTAGTGGCAGCTAGGGCTGTCACTATCAGGTTCAGGTCAGTTACTGGTGTTCCCATATCCGGATGTTAACACACATGAGGTACACAATCCAAATCTGATCTGATTTGAGTAGCTCCATCAGGTCCTATCAGGTCTATTTTAAGCATGATTTAGAGTTCAGAATGGGGTTCAGGTCTAAGAATCATGGTCAGGTGCATGGTAGAAAATGCCTTTTTATCGCTTTTAAATAATGAATGTAATTAAATTTATTTATTTTTTTAAAAAACACCTTAGATTCTAGACAGAATTGCATGTGGACCCAAACCTGACCCAATAATTAATTGGTCCAGAAATCTGGATTCATACCTAAGTAAATCAGGATGGATACATGCATCCACTGATCTGGATACCAACTGATAGTTTAAGTTGCAACTGTAGCTTACTCCGACTTAAAGCATATGCAAGGTTAACAAAATCTGGTCTATAGGTTGGACATTGTGACAAGCATGGAGCACCACATGTATTAGAGGAATGATCATAATTGTATGATGATCCCAAAGTTTGCTAACACATTAGATTTTGTTAAAGTGTTTAAATCGGATCATTCCACCATAGAAGACACTAACAAAGCAGAGATTTAGGTTCAGGCAACCATATCTGACCTATGTTGCCTTGAAAGGAATTTCGATAAAAGACAGGATATGCAGATAGTTGTATCTGCATATACTTAATGAATACAACTTCTCTTACACACTTCAAATCTATTCCGCTAATTTTATTTTTCTATTTGACAAGTATGAATTTATGATTAAGGCCCTGTTTGGATATCGTCAAATAAGTTACTTTTTCAATTTACAGCAGTAGATAAGTAACTTATTTCAGATAAGTTTTCTTTATGATTAGTTATAAGTAACTTTTTTACTTACAAGTACTTAATCAATTCATTTATATGTGGATCCATCATGATGTATTTGTTTCATCCATGCTGTCCATCCATTTTTTGAAATCCTTTCAGTTATATCCTGATTTGTTTGACCATTCACTAGTATTTTTCTGTTCCAATAACTTGGGTAATTAATTTCTTAGCTTAATTGGTTGCTGATATTTTGTCCAATCAAACGACTATCCTGTTTTTTGGTTGGTTGGTGGGTCTGTGAGGCAAGTTACTGTGCTTAATTTTCTGGTACTTTTTCTTGGCAGATTGCTAAATAAGCTTTGATTTAGGCTCATTTGTCGAAAGAAGAAAATTGTACATGATGAGTAATGCAAGGGTCATTCATTAGTTCTTAACTCCTAACATTTTGATTTATGTTGAAATTTAAGCTTTCAATCCAATGAGAATAAATCCTGGTGGGTCATTGCAAGACTAAATTGTGTACAATGTGGGCAATACAGTTGATGACTGCCCTCATTTTGAAAATAGTACAAAAGGCTTGTTTGGATTTTCCAATCGGTTTTGTACATTGTTTTGTTGGCCAGGGCACTTTTTCATTATTTCAGCTTTTGTTTCCAATCGAAGTATTGTACTAGCAGATATTGCTTTCCTTATTATTATTATTATTATTTTGTAACTTTCCATCTGTGTTCCTATTTATGTTGTGCATGAAGTTATTTGGAAATGTTGTATCTATTATTAGCAAGCAATACTTTTCATTTTCATAGATGGGATCTGCTCTTAAGATGACGTGGCCCAAAAATCAATCATTACCAATCATCAGGCGGTCGCCAATCCGAGATGTGGCCTTCATGGTGATGCTAGTTTTTTGAATTGGCCACTTAGATTCTGATTCACCCTAAGTAGAGTAGCAGACCTCCTTGAGTAGTAAACCTTGATGATGATGATGCTGGTTCTAATTGAAAATAAGTTGGTCCATTTGTTCCACTCAAACATCTTTCTTTGGTAGTCCAGCAGACTATGAAACTGAACCTTTTCTGGGTCAAACGATTTGAGCTTGTTTTAGTTGTTTCATTTAAGCAGAGCAAGTTTGATTGGATCTTGCTTGCAGCCAGATGAATGCATAATATTTCTCAATTGGTTTTGATTAAATTATTGTTTGGTTTTATCTGAATTTTGCTGGATCTGAATTGGCATCAACCAATTCTCATTTTACCTTTGATTTGTTGTAGGAAAAATCAATGAACTGGAATTATCAAATAATAATGCTGAGAGTTCAACGGATTTTTGTTCCGTAGACTCGGACTGGTCTTCTCCTGATAAGAGATCCATTTCATCAACTAATGTGTATAAGGTGAACTCCCAAGGAAGCTCAACAAGAACTCCAAATTCTGAGTTGTCTACAAGGTGGAGGCATACCCGCAATTTCTCACCCGCTGCAAGCCAGTTAACACTCTACAAGGTAGAGAATCTCTTACAGCCTGTTTGAAGGCAAGTAGAGTGAACATCAATGGTAGCTCACCAAAGATCGACAGAAGAAACCAGTCCCTTGGAAACAATGGCAATCATTGGCAACGAGGAGATCATTGACATTAACCAAGGTATGTTAGCTGCTTAGATTGGTGTATAATTTAAAAAAAAAAAACTAGGATACATGTGGGTCACCTTTTCTTTTCTTTTTCTTTTTTTCTTTTTTTTAATACTTTTTGATAAGAAATATTTTCTCTATTGCTACGGGTTTTAGGTGGCCGTGATCTCTATAGCTACGGATTCAAACCGTAAGAAGTTTTAAAGAGCTACGATCCGAATGCTACGGTCATACTGTGGGATAGTCATCTTCAGCTACGGATTTTATCCGTAGCTTTTGACCTACATTCTGGTAGTGTAGCAAAAAACTGATAATTTAGCGGCGTCCAGCACAACTGTCAGTAAAGGTCCTGACCGCCGGTAAAGCCTTTACCGACTGAGGCTTTACCGGCTGTTAACTAACTGCGGGCAAAGGATTTCCCCGTGGTTTTCTGGGCCTTTGCCGGCAGTTTTGACCGCCGGTAAAGGCCAGTTTTCTTGTAGTGTATATATATGGTACTAAGGTAATGTATGGATCTTGATATGCAAGCATTGAGAAATTATACACATGAAAAAATTTTAAATCAAGTTAAACTGACTAACTTGTGAATCCCACTGTCCTTTTCTTTTTCTTTGTCCGTTTTTTTTTTCTTTTGTTTTTGTTTTTGTTTTTTGTATTTTTATTTATTTATTTATTTATTTTTGTTAGCTTGTTAGTACACACTCTCTGTCAGCACACACTTCAGTATTAGCCACCCCCACTAGGGAATTGATACCAAGACTTCAGTGTTGAAACGAAGTATCTTCACTCAGTCTACCAGTTGAGCCATGGATAAGGGTGTTTGTAAATCCCACTGTTGCCAAGTACTTAGAGACTGGTTGGACAATTACCTCATAAAAGATTGGTTGAACAATCCTGACTTCCGATCCATGGACACTTGTTTGTGGCAATAAGATCGTTGGGCATGAAAACATTTTTAATCATCCAATAAATGTCCACCATTTTGATAGTCAAACAATCAAATAGTGTAATTTTGGTTCATAATACATCTAAATTGGGAACAATTATTGAGTTTAATTTGACTTGTATGCCATGCATGCAATTTAAGTAATTTGTGAGTGCTTGCATATAATCTATTACACTATTGCACCATCAAAAGTATTGCACAAGAACTCTAGCTAATTCTTTTAGCGATAACCAACTAAACTTCACACGGTGGGGATTGATGCACCTTGTTGTCCCTAACTTGGATTAAGGAGGGTTGATGTCAAATAGGCAGTCATTGTTCAACTTTAGCCATGAGAATTGAGCTATCTCCAAATAGCGCTGTGACAAGGCTCTTATGGTATGAAAGCTGGTCGGGTTTTATCCAAGGTATTATTGGCAATTGAAGGTGTAAGAATCAATAATTCTATTAGCTTTGTCTACAATAGTGCCTGTACAAGTGAAATAATAAAGAACAATTATTATTATTATTTTTATTTTTTAAAAAAAGAAGGATGATTCACATTCATGTACTTGACTTTGCAATCTGTACTTTGAATGGGCTATTGGAGAGATTCAATTTTCAACATATACCGTGTAATGTTTTGCCCAATGCAAATATTTGAACTCCATCTGCATAGGCCATTCGGCAACTTTATGATTCACAATTTTGAACCTCACATTTACTATAATGAAGATGAAGCGCCTTAGTGACAGTTTGGTGTGAATGGAACTAAGAGTCTCAACCATCATATATAAGAGAGCCTGGCTCTGCCCATTCACAAGGAATTAATGGATTCTCTACTTCCAATCTGTCATCATCCAAAGGTTCCTTCAGTTATGCTTGGATTTATGTATGACTTCTCAAAAGCTGCTAATTTAATTATACGATTCAAATACTAGACAATCATGAAGTAAAATAATAATATTCATCATCTTCTAAACCTTACCCCAATTAATAGGATCGGCTACATGAATCCTGTTCCACCATTCCACTCTATCTTAGGGCCATCAAAATTAATGTCTATATTTTTTTAATGGTAACAAGGACTCGAATCTCTGGTGTCAATTGGTCACCATCTGATGCTTGGATTTATGCATGACTTCTCAAAAGCTGCTAATTTAACTTTATGACTCAAGTAGACTTAATCATCAAGTGAAATCATCATCATCATTATCTAAGCCTTATCCCAATTAATGGGGTCGGTTACATGAATCTTGTTTTACCATTCCACTCTATCAAGGGCCAACAAGTAAAATAATATCTATACTTTTTACTGGCAACCAGAAAAGAATTTTGACAAATGGTTCATATCAGATAATCCTAATTTTTGCATGAAAACACCCTGATACATATGTACCCCTACTTTTTGCATGCAAGCACAGCTTCACAATCAACTAATTGGTGATGTCAAAGCTAGTATTATATAAGCACAATGCAAATTAGTCTGACATGAAGATAGCTGGGCGTACTTGCACATGGCAATTTAATTAAAAGAGAGAATTTTTCTTATTAAATGTAACAATGTTGACCACTTATGAAGTTAAGAAAATAGCAGAGGCAGAAAAGAAATCTAATCTAAAATCGATATGAAGAGAAAGTATAAGAACATACTAAATGAAATAATGACAATAGATATTAATGTGCCGACTGCGCCAAATAGCATAATTGTCATCAATTTGCGGAAGAACTGCTTTTTCACTTGAAACTTGATAATAAAAAAATTAGCATGATTATCAAGCTTATCTACAAAGAGAACTCATATTCTATTTGATAACATTGTGAGATGGTGACTTGCAGGCCAAAAATTCTATGCCTAAACAAACCACTGGATCATTTCTCAAGAAAAAGAAGAGTCAACCACTAATTAACAACATTCAAATCAGAAACTAAATACGATATTCTACACCACTCGATTGTTTCTCAAGAAGAAGAGCCAAGCCCTAATTAAAAACATTCAAAAATAACTAAACATGAAATTCTACACCGATTTCATTCTCATCGAATACAAACTCACCCAATAATCAAAGAAGTGAATGACCTGCTCATCTTGCGATGGACTAAGAGTTATGTCACCAAGTTAGGGAAAAAAGGCATATTTCCTTTCATAGAGAGAGGAAAAAAGGGAAAGAAACTTACTTGGGGTAGGGCTTTAAAGAATAAGATGCAGCCCTGCACCTGGCACTCCCAATCCACTTGCTTCCTTTGTCGCTCCTAATCCGGCAATCGATCGTTCACCCTTGCCATAGACCATCCTCATCTAATGATTGCCTCCCACACGGTGGCCCCAATATAGATTTGTGTTCGAGGATGGTTGAGAGAGATAGAGAGAGGGATGAAAGGCTCTTAAGGGTCGGGAGAGAGAGAGAGAGAGAGAGAGAGAGAGAGAGAGAGAGAGAGAGAGAGAGAGAGCTTGATCGGAGTTGAATCGGGGGCGGAAGAACGAGAGAAAGAGAGTGAGAAAATGAGGGGGCTGTTGTGAGAGAATAAGAAATGAGGCTCCGTGCGCGCGGTTAATTAGGGCTCTTTTTTTGTTTTACACTTGAAACAATTTAAAATCGTTCCAAATATGGAGCGGCCTTCAGTCATTCATAAACCAAACATTTAGTCATTCTAATTTTGTGATTTTGGTGTAGTGATGTCCTAGATCAAAAGATTGCCGCAAGGATATAGATAAAACTAGATACTTTGTACATGAATAAATCCCTAGGTAATTGTCTATATCTTAAGAAACAAATGTATAATCTTAAGATGGCAGAGGGGTTTAATATCAATGAACACATGAGCACATTCAATGAATTACTTTATAAACCAACAAATGTGAAGGTTAAGATCGGAAAAGAAGATCAAGCCCTAATTCTGCAAAATTCTCTTCCACCATCTTAAGAGAATCTTGTAGACACTTTGATCTATAGTAAGGATAACATCAATATTGAAACTGTCATTTCAACCCTTTATGAGAAGCTCTAACACCCCAAATTTTCGTGGCCCGAGTGTATACTCATGCCCCAGAATTTTGGGTGTTAATAATGTAACAATTGGATGCTTCATAATCAAACCTTATTTTTTTGTATCACATCTAGTACATTCATGAAGGTAACCATTCACGAGAATAAAATCAGCTATGCTTCCCATTCCATTAAAGTATAAAGGTTCAACTAACTGTTTAATGCCCTCTCAGATGGGAGCTTATTATATTATCCAAAGTGTGCAGCGGAAAATAAAACTAAACATAATGCTATCATTCTCCTTTATTCGGAATAATCTTCCATAGAGCGATTATCATCCATATCTTCAACCTACACTTCACCGCACTATCTGTATGATTTGAGAGGGTTAATGTCTTACTCATAGTGATGGTTATCCTTTAAGGTTTACAATAATTCAAGTAATTTATAATAATTAAATAAGAGTCCTGATACATCTCGTACTCCACTACTACGAGTGGTATTGATATGCACAATCATTCTCAATGATTGCATGTCTATCATAGTGTGTGCACTCCATCATATGTAGGGATCATTATAATATAGAATATAATTTCATAGAAAACCAAACTTGCTTAGTATCCCATATTATAGTAATTCGTCGGCGTGTCTAACACTATTGTGGATTTACATGAACACCTTACGACAGCATAACACATGGATCGGGTGAAATACGTGACACGATTTATTTATAAAGTGACTATTTGCGACATCCAATCTCAAAAGTGATGTAATAAGCATTATGGATTACTTAGATCGATTTGTGCACCACTATCCAAAATTTATAGAATTATGCATCGACCAAGAGCGGTTACTACCTAGAGCACATTACGTCCATGATAATATATGAGTCACTAGATGTGGGACCTCCAACAAATCGCTTGCTTTACAAGGGAATAATGGAATAATTTGAATTATGTAAGAATCATTCATATGGCAAAAATTAACAACAGTAAGTTCAAAGTATGCATGAATAAGATAATCAAATCACACTATTGCAAGTTTAAAGGAAATCCCTCACCTTAAGGTCAGACCATCATCTCGTATCATTAGAATTTTGGGTAAGCGTTAGAGTTGAATTCTAACATGATTACATGGATTGTATGGTTAGATTGCAAAACTAAATAGGTCTCATGATCAAAACTTAAGCTAAAGTTAGTCCAAGATCTAAATTTGGGTTCAAACTACTGTTATCCTACGTAAGAAGGCTTAAATTTAGATGGAGCCTGAGCATGACATGCCCTATTTAGTTATTGTTCTTAGCCTGACCAATCCTCTATTATGTGAATTATCTTACTGTTATCACTCAGTTTGATTTGCCTAAAATAAAGTATATTATCATCATTTAAGCTAAATATAATCTAATACTTACAGAAGATTTTAGAAGGTAGTATGATGGGCTAATTAACCTTTTGGAGCTGTTAAAATTGGCTGGACTCAATGGGCCTTGGTGCATCCGAATGTTGAACCTGGTAACTACAACAGAATGGCTAGTAAAGCAGGAAAACTCTTTAAAGTCAACGCAAACTATACACAATCATTTCATAGAAGAGTTTATATATATATATATATATATATATATATATATATATATATATATATATATATATATAAGGATTCTAGGGCTGATTTACACAAGGGTGAGGATTTGACTAGGTTGTGTGTGGAGACGTTGCTTACCCGATAGCGTAGTTTTATTTATTTACATTTATTTTCTTTTCTTTCTTTTTTTTGAAATTTTTACCGTGAGGGTTTCTATTCTTCTGATTCTTGGTGTGGGATAGTTCGATCTATTTTTAAGGGATGAATGGAGATTTTGAGGTCCATCTAATGAGAGTTGTAGATTTTTGATTGGGGCTCTATTTAGAACGTGTATTTTGGTGGTAAATGAGAAAGAAGAGGCTTCAATGGAAAATTTGGATCCTTAGGGTTTTCCTTCAATCTGATGATCAAGGATGGTTTAGATTGACCTAGGAAAGCTTATGGTAGCTTAAGATCGAAGCTTTGGGCTGATTTTTTTTTTTGTGGGTTCGGCAATCAGCTGTCCATGCCAATTTTTCTCTTGCCACCGTAGAATACGACATTCGTTTGGGATCGGATAGGTTTCTTAGAGTGGAGTCCGGCATTGGAATGCTCGTGATGGGTCCCACGATCTCTATGAGGGAGAATCTTTTGGGATTTCTAACTCCAATTTTAAATGGGAGATGCTAGCGCAGCTTCCGTTTTCAATTCTTCATTGTGCGCATTTTTGGCTTCTATTGACAAAGACTCTCTACGACTCAAGTGGGGTCCATTTTGATGAGTTTTCAAAAAATCCACTCCATCATTTTCAGAGGGTCGTGTTAGGCCATGGTTGCTAATATGGAGTTGATTAGAGACTTGTCTTGAAAGTTCTCCTAGCGGGTGCCGAAATGGGCTTAATCTCAATTAATCGTCCACGCTTAATGATTGGGATCCAATTTTGGAAGAAATGTATAATCAAGATAGGCAAATAAATGGATAAAATTTGGTAGTTGACCGATGGTGGGAAAAACCTAAATATGAAATTTCACTTGCTACGTCAAAATGAAGGAATTGGCTTTAAGGCAGTCAACATTCAATGGTATACGATCATATATTGAGGCCCAAATTTTGTATGATCTCGTAGTCACATGAGGTCAAAGTGTGGTCCAAATTTGAATTACAATTGACGGTGTAAAGTGGGTCATTCAAACAAGAGTTAGTAAGCCTAAAACAGTTAACTTTGCTCTTAAGGAAAGGCCTTCCATGGTGGGGTTCTCACATTTCACACTCGGTCCATATGATAGACAATCTAAGTCATTCATATGAAGGGAAATATCCTAGTACGAGTACCCACGAGCTTTCCTCACTCGATGGACACCAAAATCAATGGTTAATTAAGGGGCTGATTTATCAATTAGGCCACTTTTACAATGAACGAAGGGCTGAAATTCGAAATGTATAGTTAATCTAACGGTATATATGTATAATTTATGATATATAGCCATGGTATAAAATTTTCCATTAAATGGATCATGAGAATCTTATGATCTAAAATTCAATGGTCTAGATTAATGGCATTTTCATAATTATTATTGACTTGAGAGTTTGGAAA